>NC_061510.1:226077815-226089972 GCF_022539505.1 Lolium rigidum | reverse complement strand
GTGGCCTAATAAAATCCATCTTTACGGACTGTTCTGTTTTGACAGATTCTGTCTTTTATTTCGCATTGCCTCTTTTGCTATGTTGGATGAATTTCTTTGATCCATTAATGTCCAGTAGCTTTATGCAATGTCCAGAAGTGTTAAGAATGATTGTGTCACCTCTGAACATGTGAATTTTTATTGTGCACTAACCCTCTAATGAGTTGTTTCGAGTTTGGTGTGGAGGAAGTTTTCAAAGATCAAGAGAGGAGTATGATGCAATATGATCAAGGAGAGTGAAAGCTCTAAGCTTGGGGATGCCCCGGTGGTTCACCCTCGCATATTCTAAGAAGACTCAAGCTGTCTAAGCTTGGGGATGCCCAAGGCATCCCCTTCTTCATCGACAACATTATCGAGGTTCCTCCCCCGAAACTATATTTTTATTCCGTCACATCTTATGCACTTTGCTTGGAGCGTCGGTTTGTTTTTGTTTTTTGTTTTGTTTGAATAAAATAGATCCTAGCATTCACTTTATGGGAGAGAGACACGCTCCGTTGTAGCATATGGACAAGTATGTCCTTAGGCTTTACTCATAGTATTCATGGCGAAGTTTCTTCTTCGTTAAATTGTTATATGGTTGGAATTGGAAAATGCTACATGTAGTAATTCTAAAATGTCTTGGATAATTTGATACTTGGCAATTGTTGTGCTCATGTTTAAGCTCTTGCATCATATACTTTGCACCCATTAATGAAGAAACACTTAGAGCTTGCTAATTTGGTTTGCATATTTGGTTTCTCTAGAGTCTAGATAACATCTAGTATTGAGTTTTGAACAACAAGGAAGACGGTGTAGAGTCTTATAATGTTTACAATATGTCTTTTATGTGAGTTTTGCTGCACCGTTCATCCTTGTGTTTGTTTCAAATAACCTTGCTAGCCTAAACCTTGTATCGAGAGGGAATACTTCTCATGCATCCAAAATCCTTGAGCCAACCACTATGCCATTTGTGTCCACCATACCTACCTACTACATGTTATTTCTCCGCCATTCCAAAGTAAATTGCTTGAGTGCTACCTTTAAAATTCCATCATTCGCCTTTGCAATATATAGCTCATGGGACAAATAGCTTAAAAACTATTGTGGTATTGAATATGTACTTATGCATTTTATCTCTTATTAAGTTGCTTGTTGTGCGATAACCATGTTTCGGGGACGCCATCAACTACTCTTTGTTGAATATCATGTGAGTTGCTATGCATGTCCGTCTTGTCCGAAGTAACGAGAGATCTACCACCTTAATGGTTGGAGCATGCATATTGTTAGAGAAGAACATTGGGCCGCTAACTAAAGCCATGATTCATGGTGGAAGTTTCAGTTTTGGACATATATCCTCAATCTCATATGAGAATAATAATTGTTGCCACATGCTTATGCATTAAAGAGGAGTCCATTATCTCGTTGTCCATGTTGTCCCGGTATGGATGTCTAAGTTGAGAATAATCAAAAGCGAGAAATCCAAAATGCGAGCTTTCTCCTTAGACCTTTGTACAGGCGGCATGGAAGTACCCCATTGTGACACTTGGTTAAAACATGTGCATTGCAAAGATCCGGTAGTCCAAGCTAATTAGGACAAGGTGCGGACACTATTAGTATACTATGCATGAGACTTGTAACTTGTAAGATATAATTTACATAACTCATATGCTTTATTACTACCGTTGACAAAATTGTTTCATGTTTTCAAAATAAAAGCTCTAGCACAAATATAGCAATCGATGCTTTCCTCTTTGAAGGACCATTCTTTTTACTTTTATGTTGAGTCGGTTCACCTATCTCTCTCCACCTCAAGAAGCAAACACTTGTGTGAACTGTGCATTGATTCTTACATACTTGCATATTGTACTTGTTATATTACTCTATGTTGACAATTATCCATGAGATATACATGTTACAAGTTGAAAGCAACCGCTGAAACTTAATCTTCCTTTGTGTTGCTTCAATACCTTTACTTTGATTTATTGCTTTATGAGTTAACTCTTATGCAAGACTTATTGATGCTTGTCTTGAAGTACTATTCATGAAAAGTCTTTGCTTTATGATTCACTTGTTTACTCATGTCATTTCCATTGTTTTGATCGCTGCATTCATTACATATGTTTACAAATAGTATGATCAAGGTTATGATGGCATGTCACTTCAGAAATTATCTTTGTTATCGTTTTACCTGCTCGGGACGAGCAGAACTAAGCTTGGGGATGCTTGATACGTCTCCGACGTATCGATAATTTCTTATGTTCTATGCCATATTATTGATGATACCTACATGTTTTATGCACACTTTATGTTATATTCGTGCATTTTACTGGAACTAACCTATTAACAAGATGCCGAAGTGCCGGTTGTCTGTTTTCTGCTGTTTTTGGTTTCAGAAATCCTAGTAACGAAATATTCTCGGAATTGGACGAAATCAAGACCCGGGGTCCTATTTTGCCACGAACCTTCCGGAAGACCGAAGAGCATACGAAGTGGGGCCACGAGGTGGCGACACCACAAGGCGGCGCGGCCAAGGGGGCCCGCGCCGCCCTATGGTGTGGGCCCCTCGTCAGCCCTCCGACTCCGCCCTTCCGCCTACTTAAAGCCTCCGTCGCGAAACCCCCGATGCGAAAAACCACGATACGGAAAACCTTCCGAGACGCCGCCGCCGCCAATCCCATCTCGGGGGATTCGGAGATCTCCTCCGGCACCCTGCCGGAGAGGGGATTCATCTCCCGGAGGACTCTACACCGCCATGGTCGCCTCCGGAGTGATGAGTGAGTAGTTCACCCCTGGACTATGGGTCCATAGCAGTAGCTAGATGGTTGTCTTCTCCTCATTGTGCTTCATTGTTGGATCTTGTGAGCTGCCTAACATGATCAAGATCATCTATCTGTAATACTCTATGTTGTGTTTGTCGGGATCCGATGGATAGAGAATACCATGTTATGTTAATTATCAAGTTATTGCATATGTGTTGTTTATGATCTTGCATGCTCTCCGTTATTAGTAGAGGCTCGGCCAAGTTGATGCTAGTAACTCCAAGAGGGAGTATTTATGCTCGATAGTGGGTTCATGCACGCATTGACACTGGGACGGTGATGAGAAAGTTCTAAGGTTGTGTTGTGCTTGTTGCCACTAGGGATAAAACATTGATGCTATGTCCGAGGATGTAGTTATTGATTACATTACGCACCATACTTAATGCAATTGTCTGTTGTTTAGCAACTTAATGCTCGGAAGGGGTTCGGATGATAACACGAAGGTGGACTTTTTAGGCATAGATGCGGTTGGATGGCGGTCTATGTACTTTGTCGTAATGCCCAATTAAATCTCACTATACTTATCATGACATGTATGTGCATTGTTATGCTCTCTTTATTTGTCAATTGCCCGACTGTAATTTGTTCACCCAACATGCTTTTATCTTATGGGAGAGACACCTCTAGTGAGCTGTGGACCCCGGTCCATTCTTTTAATACTTGAAATACAAATCTGTTGCAATACTTGTTTTCTTGTTTTCTCAGCAAACAATCATCTTCCACACAATACGGTTAATCCTTTGTTACAGCAAGCCGGTGAGATTGACAACCTCAGCTGTTTCGTTGGGGCAAAGTACTTTGGTTGTGTTGTGCAGGTTTCACGTTGGCGCCGGAATCCCTGGTGTTGCGCCGCACTACATCCCGCCGCCATCAACCTTCAACGTGCTTCTTGGCTCCTCCTGGTTCGATAAACCTTGGTTTCTTTCTGAGGGAAAACTTGCTGCTGTGCGCA
The DNA here is from genome assembly GCF_022539505.1 of Lolium rigidum. Classification (NCBI taxonomy): domain Eukaryota; kingdom Viridiplantae; phylum Streptophyta; class Magnoliopsida; order Poales; family Poaceae; genus Lolium; species Lolium rigidum. The sequence continues at coordinate 226,086,183 of NC_061510.1, read as the reverse complement.
TCATACCTTCCTCTTGGGGTTCCCCAACGAACGTGTGAAATACACGCCATCAGGATGCGCAAGGAAAAGGTATGACCTTGATAGGTTTTCCTTTTACCGGTCTCAAGGTGGTTGATGGGAGACCGGATTATAGGATAGATAGCCGCACTATTAAGAGGGGCTTTCGCTTGGGTAACTTGATCACATCGTCTTAGGGAGCTCAATCCTTTGCATACTTTGCATATCCCTATTGTTTCTTGCTGTTTCTCTGTGTGAGGTTCTTGAGCTTGTTGCTAGCTTTACAAGAAGCCCAAGTTCATCAAAAACGGAATCCGCATGCATCTTCTAATGCGTTTTCGAGGTTGGGTGATTTTATCGGTTATTCATGAAATAAGGTTCTACCTTTTATATTCATGATAAAATCCCCTCCTACAGATTCTTGTGTTTTCACTTTCTATTGGATAGCATTTGTTGTTATCTTCCAAACAAAATTGGTTTCATTCGAATCGGAGTTCGGGAGCATTTGTTATTAAAGAAAAAAGGGAAAAAAGTAAAAGAAGAAAAAGAAAATGAAAAGGGGAGGGGCAGCCGGCCGACCGACCGGCCTGCCGGCCCACCCGGCCGAAACCGGCCCGGGCGCTGATGCCAGCCGGACAGCCTACTGAGGCCCATCCGGTCTGGTCCGGCCAAGGGCCTGGCAGGCGCCGGCCCGCCCGGCACTGGCCCCGGCCTGACCGGCCTCCCTACCGGCTGGGCCGCGCGGCCCACCTCGCGCCGCCTCCCCTGGCCTAACTCCCGCACAGTGCGGTCGCCGCCCCGCCCGGCCAGTGGGCCGGCCCGACTGGACATCCGGCCGGGCTGCCCAGCAGCAATTCTGGTCAGCCGGCCTGGCAGCCGACCGGGCCACTTTTCTGGCCCGTTTTTCCTGCGATTTTCACATGTCTTTTTCCCCAACGGTTATATTTGCTCTTGGGCTATAAATAGCCCTTCTTCCACCTTGGGCTGGGCTAGTTCTTCTATTCTCTCACCTCCATTGTTTCCTTTGAAGAACTTGCTCTCTCTCTTGTCTCCCCCCATGATTCTTGCTCATTCTTGAGGGATCTAAGAGAGGAGATCTAGATCTACACTTCCACCAATCCATTTCTCCTCTAAGTGAGGGGAACTCTTGGGATCTAGATCTTGGAGTCTTTTGTTGACTTTCCCCATTGTTCTTACTCTCCAATCTCATCTTAGCATTTGTTGCTTGGGTGGGATTTGAGTGTGAAGGACTTGAACACCTCTAGTGTTCTTGCTTTGCATCATTGCATAGTGTTGAGCTCTTCACCACGATTAGTTCGAGTGAGAGACCGTGAGATTGTTACTCTTGGAGGGAGACCTCCTAGTTGGCTTGGCGGTTGGTGCTCCGGTGATCTCTTCAAGAAGATTATGAAGAGGCCCGGGCTTCTCCTTCGTGGAGCTTGTGAAGTGGTTGTGGAGCTTGCCATCTCCGGAGCGGAGGAAAAGCTAACCATAAGGAAAGGGCCATTATCCTTCGTGGGTGTGGTTCGGAGAATAGGGTGAGCTTTCGTGGCGCGGGGAATCCTTCGTGGACCTCCACTCCTCCAAACGTGACGTACCTTCTTGCAAAGGAATGGAACACGGGAATACATCCTCGTCTCCGCATGCCTCGGTTATTTCTATACCCGAGCTCTCTTTCCTTGTGATATCCATCGTGCTTGAAGTACATATATCTTGCTATCACTTGTGCTACATATATCTTGTGCCTATCTTTCTTAGCTCTAGTTGCTATTGTTACACTTAGTTGAGCTTAGCATATTTAGGGTTTGTGCTTATAAACTAAACATTAGTTTAATTCCGCATTCTTACAAGACAAATCCGCAAGAGTTTTCAATTGCCTATTCACCCCCCTCTAGGCGACATCTCGATCTTTCAGATGGGTCATAAGCTTGGGCAGCGTGCCCGTGCTGGTGGGGACGGCAAGGTTGTAAGGGTATTTCAGCCTTAACCATTACTTTGGTTAATGATGACACCAGAGATAAAGTGTGGACTAATAGTTTCTACAAGTGTATACATAGGTTTTAGTCCACCATTTATGTGGTTGGAGACCCCCCCCCCCCCCGCCCATTCGGTGAAGTGGATATGTGCAAGTGCTTTTCCTTGTCCATCTCTTATTTCTGGTTGAGTCAATAGGAAACACCTCACTATTAAGAGGGGCAGTCTCGATGAGCTTGATGGGCATGTTACCATAGACAAGGGTACACATCCTACCGCATCAATATCACACCAAAAAGAGTTGAGAGGTATAATGCTTTCGAGAAGATGCCTTTTGATCTGAGTTTGGGCTCCCGGTCCGTGGCTCGGTCTACCGATGGGAGGACTAACCAGTCAACCCTTGGTGGCTTTTAGCCTCCTCGTTTGGTCCGGTCAACTGGCCCTGGTACCGGTGGCTGTCGGTCTCCTTCTCGGTCTACCTTCATGTGGAATGGCCAGCCACAGGCGGCTTTCCGGGCTCCCTCGATTTTGGCCTAGTCTACCGGTGCATGTACCGGAGCCGTCGGTCCCCCGGTCGGTCCAACCAGTCCAGGAACTGACGGGCCCAACTTTTGCCCAAAACGGCTAATTTTTGTAGAGATTCGTAGCATAAAAAAACATAAAAAATTCTACACATAAACGAATAAACGACCAAGATCATATCTAGGGAGCGGGAGCTCCTGGCCTGACCGCCTAGACCTAGACCAGACTGGAGTCAGGGCATCTCCAACGGGGCGACGCAAACGGACGATGCGCGACCGTTTGCGTCCGTTCGCACCGGAAATGCGCCTGCACCCTGCTCCAGCGGGTCGACGCATCGTGTCTGGAGCGTTAGCAGCGACGCAAACGTGGCGCAAATATGCGGTACGTTAACGTCTCCGTGGACGCTGCGCGGTCGTGCCGAGCGTCCGCTCGCTTCCCCCACGGGCTCGCCTGGCAGTGATCCTGGCTCGATCGTCGCGAATTAAAGCACAACAATTGTCGGGGAGGTCCACCGTCGGAGTGGCAACCGTGTCGATCAACCCGCCAACCGCCCGAATGGAGTGCCGAACCGTCATGGAAGAGCAACCGCAGGCCACTTCGTTATACGCACCGCCATTAATCCCCGCTGGCTGAATATAATCACTGAGTAAACACATCCATCAGATTGACCAGTCTTGACTGACTTGACTGTGACGGATGTTTTATTCTTGAGGGAAACGATCGAGCAGTTCCATTAATAACATGCCAATGCAAGTTAATGTACTTCTTCATTCATGGTGATCTCGTCGATCGATCCTCTATCTCAATTCTCAAACAACATTGAGCAACTTGCAAGCATTGCTACTACAGAGGGACTACCAGTAATGTTTCTCAACGCCGCGGAAATTTGCTTGATTAAGTTTCACTTTCGTATACGTCGATCAACTAGCTAGTTTGCTGCAGGAGCTGATTAGTGTAGGCCCCACATGCAGCCAGAAAGAAGGAGCGCCACCTTCGACTCTCTCTGAGTTAAAAGAGGCTCTTTGTCCTGGCCCGTTTGTTCCGCACAACACAGAGTATAGGACAGACTGCATGGCTACTGGCTATCCATCTGAACGCACACAACATCATATCTTACCAAAAGATCCTGGCTGCACGGGTCTCCACGCACTACCCCTAGCAACAATGAAGAATCAGTATATATTAGTTAACAGTATAATGAAACCAGCAGGGCTCTCCCACAGCGATTTTGCGCCCTAAACCGTCGGATTCAGCTCTTCAACGCACCAGATCATCCCAAATCGCTGAAACGTTACTGCAGTCAGTTTACACCGTCAATTCGCGTCAAACGTCAGCCCAACATTACATCGGCCGCTACTTCCCAAGCCGACCTAGCCGTTCTCTGGTTAACCGGGCCGATAGATTTATCAAACAGATCGATTGCTCACTACAAGATCCACTTTGGTTGCTCGGGAGAGAAAAGGTATCCGCTGTATGAAAGAAGCCCTCCTGGTGGCAGGCGTGCCCGATGCAGACTAGGGATGTAAACGGATCGGATCGGATCGGATATTGCTCTTACCATATCCTTTACCATATTTTTGTAACGGATTTGGATCGGAGCGGATAATGGCCGGATGCGGATTCGGATGCGGATTATATCAGATTACGGATATGGAGCGGATTCGAACCGAACTCGGATCGGAAACGGATTATTAAGAAAATATACACATAAAAAATAGAAGTATGCTTTCTATGTAAAATATGCTTGTAATTATAGAATATAGCAAAATATACACACTATTCCGTACAACAAAGCAATTTGTGTACTAATAGCATACATATTTTGGCCGATGAACTAACTATATTTTCTAAATATTTAGGATTGGGCTAATTTTCTTGGATTATCCTCTTTGTAGACCTCGGATAATCCGCAAAAAATGGCGGATAATCCGTATCCGTCGGATAGTATCAGTACCATATCCTCTAGCATATTCGTCGGATATCCGCTTGATCACTATCCGCATCCGTATCCATATCCGGCGGATTTCTAAAAATGCATACCATATCCTAAAAAACAGATATGAATGCGGATTCAAAGCGGAAATTATCCGTACCATTTACATCCCTAATGCAATCCCTAATGCAGACCAGAGGAGATGGGACCGGGTCGATGCGGGCCTTGATTCTCACGTGCCAGTGAAGTCCTCCGCACCATCCGCACCTGCTGCGGTGGCCGAAGGGTCGGTGCGGCTGCTGAGTGCTGAGTTATGCGAGCGATTGAAACTGACACGCACTTACCAGAGCAATTAATGGAGAGAAACATTAGTGTCTCGCTGGCCTACTTCATGCGCACGAGGCGAGAAAGTTCTTTGCTGCCTCAATCTTCTTCGCCTCATCATCGCTTTACCTTCTCTCCTTGGTAGCGATGGCGATTTTACGCCCAACATAACTCTTGCTCACAGTCGATGTTGTGGCGGCGGAGATGGTCGGTGCGACATAGGGTGAGGCTCTCCTGAATCTTGATGGCGCGGGGAGGTATGTGAAACTGGGAAAGGCATTACCGGCTTACCGCATTAGCAAGTAGCAACCCAGGTTCAAGCATGGCCGCGGCGAGGCAGCAATGCGGCCATGACCTCCATCTCTGTAAAGAGTTACAGCATCTTCAGTCGGTCTCTCAAACCGTCCTCCAAATCGATTTGGGGCACATCGGACAAAAAAAACGTTTCTAGCTGCATCCCCCAAAGCTATTTTTTGTCTCGCGCGGCTTGATACGGTCTCCGGCGCCCCGAGCCCGTCCCCGCCCCACAGGGAACGCTCCGGGCACACCGGACACAACGAAAAGCGAGGCCGGGAGTTGCGGGGCTGACGCGTCAGCGGCACATTCAAGTTTGGACCTAACCGTCGCCTACCTCGCGGCGGAAGTTATTCACGCGCAGTGACACACGACCGAAGCGTCGCAGCTTTGCCTTAATGGCGACGGAGGGGCAGACGAGACGTCTCGTCGGTGCTGCGTAGCCTCCACGCGTCACCGGCGTTCGCACGCCACCGCGCGTTCCCGCACTTTCTTCACGCCTCTTCTCGCCTCTTCCCGCGCTTTCTTCCTGACGCCGGCTTCTATAAAAGGCCCTCCCGGCTCAATGGCAGCCACCACAGCCGCCGGCACCCCTTTCTTCGCCAGAAGCACAACCCTCGTCGCTCCACCGCCGTCTCCTCCACCACCACTTCGCAATGATGTGTTGGAGATATGCCCAAGAGGCAATAATAAAGTGGTTATTATTATATCTTTGTGTTTATGATAATAGTTTGCATCTCATGCTATAATTGTATTAACCAGAAACATTAATATATGTGTGTTATGTAAACATAAAAGATTCCCTAGTAACCCACTTGTTAAACTAGCTTGTTGATTAATAGATGATCGTAGTTTCATGATCATGAACATTGGATATTATTAATAACAAGGTCATATCATTAGGTGAATGATGTGATGGACATACACTCATAGTAAGCGTAGCATATGATCAAGTTATTTAGTTCTTTGTGCTTCAAGCTTTAATATGCATAGTAACTTAATCATTCGACCATGAGATCTTGTTAATCACCTACACCGGATGGATGCTTTGATGACACCAAACACTATTGCGTAAATGGGTTGTTATAAAGGTGGCATTAAAGTGTTCGGAAAGTATAGGGTTGAGGCACTTGTATCAATAGTGGGATTTGTCCATCCTAATGACTGATAGATATACTCTGGGCCCTCTCGATGGAATGATATCTGATTAGCTTGCAAGCATATGACTGATTCACAAGGGATATCATATCAAGGTACGAGTGATGGCTCTTAAAAGAATCTTTCGATATTTGGTTGATACCCCCAAGATATGGTCTTTGGTATCCTAAAGGCTCAAGTTTCTTTCTCAATGGATACACCGATGCGGATTGGGCGGGAGACAAGGATGATAGGAAATCAACCTCCGGGGCTTGCCAATTCCTTGGTAGGTCCTTGGTGTGTTGGTATTCTAAGAAGCAAAATTGTATATCTCTCTCCACCGTCGAAGCTGAATATATTGCCGCCGCAAGTGGATGCACTCAATTGTTATGGATGAGGAAAACTTTAAAGGAATACGGTGTCACTTGTAACAAAGTGCCTCTTTTATGTGACAATGAAAGTGCCATCAAGATTGCTTATAATCCGGTGCAACATTCAAGAACGAAGCATATTGAGATCCGGAATCATTTTATTAGGGATCATGTTGCCCGTGGTGATATTGAGCTATGTTATATTCCTACCAAAGATCAACTTGCCGATATATTCACGAAGCCTCTTGATGAAGCAAGGTTTTGCTATTTGAGGAATGAGCTAAATATCATTGATTCACGGAGTATAGCTTGACCATCTTGCAAACACACCTTCGTCTCAAAACTTTAGTTGGTTTAGATGTGGGCATGGAAATAGGGGGAGTGCGGTTTAAATTATTGAGCTATCCCTCCCCCCATAATGCCGATAGTAAGAAATCATTCCCTTTATATCATGTGTTGATATGTGAGCTTCAATGACGAGTAGTGGTTTTGGGCCCAAGATATATCTTCGCGGTGCCGCACCATAACACTCAAACATGGTGTCCTAGGCCACCACACTCTTCTTTGTGAAGAGTTGGAGTTATTTGGATCTTTTATGGATTTTATTTGACTTTCATATGTTCCTATGGGAAATCACTCATGTTTGGTCTTAATTTGCAATGTTTGCAAATATGGGTGATAATGTACCATGTGATCTTTCTATCCTGAGCCCCACCTTACCTAAGAAACCATTCCAATCTTAATACACTAAAGTTCTGACAAATTCAAGGGTTTTTGGGCTTGGGGCAGGCTTGCCGGCACTGCCGGTGGTTTCACCCCGGCACTGCCAGTGGTGGCACCCCGGCACTTCCGGTGGTGGAACCCCGACACTGCCGGCCTCGGCTGAGCGGCACTGCCGCTGTCGCGTGGGGTCAAGTGACGGGCCGGGGGAGTTAGGGCAACTGCCTCATTTTCTCCCACGCGTCCCTCTCCTTCCACTCGATGAACCAGCCGCCACCACTACCGCTCCAGCCCTTCGGCCGACGTCCCGTGTCCTTCCTCCACCCCTGGTCGGCTGGATTCGGGTAGGCCACCCTCCTCCATGGCTTCATCCTCCGGTGAGCTTCTCCTCCCTCTCTCTCCCTCTCTAGGCTGGGTCGACCTGCCTAGAAGACAGATAGTTGGACGATTTGCTCCGTAGATTTTGCCATAGAGGTAGATGATCTCTTGCATCATGTGATGAAAGTTTGAGGAACAATGTGTGAGTCTGCAGCAGATCTGGCATGTTCCAGGTTTGACCGGCACTGCCGGCCAATTCTCAACAGCACTGCTGCTAGGCCGGCACTGCCGCCCTCTGCACCCCGGCACTGCCGGTTGGGCCGCAACTGCCGCCCATACCACCCCGACACTGCCGGCGTTGCTGCTGCCAGATCTCCTCTAGCCTTTTCAGTTGTATCTCGAACACTTCATTCACCATGCACTGACTGTCAATTTTTCTTTCTTTTAGTGTACCTTATCATCATTTCCCTCTATCACGTGCTTTCTCAGGTGCAGGTGGTTCACTCCATAAGAACTTGGGCAAAAGAGCTATCACGGCGGATTTTGAAGCTGAGATCTTACCAGTTAAGAAGACGTCTCGTCGGGAGAAGGGAGTGGCTGAAACAAAACCTCGCCACCTCATCATCAAAAGGCTGCGAGGCACACCCGTTGGGATATGGCCGGATCATGAGTATGCACGGCTGCGTCAGACATACATCTATATCACTCCCAAGTCCACCAACTGTTCTGAGCTGTTCTGGACTAAATATCAAGAGAAGACCTATAATGATCTCTATGC
>NC_061510.1:225993710-226077715 GCF_022539505.1 Lolium rigidum | reverse complement strand
GGCACCATATTAACTTTCCTCACATGGACAAGCATGCTCAGTATTTTGCAGAGGCTTAGGAGGTTTGTGAGCAACTTAGTCTCGTTCCCCTGATGAAGTTTCACCACCATTACTGTGTTGATGTTATTGGAAAATTATTTGCCATGGTGTATGTTGACAATGATGATGCCAAGACTATGACTTGGATGACCGAGGGTCGCATGCTACATGGCACCTGGGGACAATTTACAGAATGTCTTGGCTATCCAGTGCTTTCTGATGACACAGAAGGATACTTTCAGGCTCACAAAACTCCCAAGCCCATTGATAAGCTGATCTATATCTTGAAGGAGAAGTGGTGTATGGCTCTCAGAAGTTTCTTCGCCCAGTTTATGACATCCTTCTTCGCATTTTCAGAGAGGTCCCCAATCCCAAGGTTGGATGCGTTGATCAGATTTATGGCTATCTTGGAAACCTTCTGTATCTCACTCATCAGAACCGTGACACCGGCCTTCAGCTTGATGTGATGGATTTTCTGTGGAATGAGTTTTGGTCTTGCATCATGTCTCGCAAGGCTCCGGTGTTTGCACCCTACTTCATGTGCTTCATTTGCTCTCGCTGGCAAAATGCTGGGTATGGCAAACTTCTTGATGATGTTACCCCTCTGCCTCACAAACACAAGGATCTCAAGGTCAAGACTCATCCCCTTCCTCCTTGTCTTCCCGGTGATGATGATTCTGCTGAAGAGGACTCGGACACGGAGTATGTTCCCCCTGCTGACAGTGGATGGTTTGCTCGTATTGAGGCCAAGCTTGACTAGATGTTTTGTCTCAAGTCTGACATCAACAGGCGTCAATACCAAGCTCATAGGGAAAGGAAGATGGACAGGAGGAACACCAAGCTCATTATGCGCAAATTGGACATTCTTGTTGAGAGTGGGTCAGAAGAGGTCATTACTCCTGAGGAAGAATGGCTGTCAAAGCATGGCAATGTGACTGAGTTTGAGCAGCTTGGGTTACCCGGTCCTTCTTGCCGACAGCGCCCCACTAGTGATGATGAAGTTGATGAGCCTGAGCCTGCCGAGTCAGAAGACGACGAAGAGACGGAGGAATCCTCCGAAGATATCTGAGCTTCCATGGGACGATGTAGCATCGCTTCTTTTCTCCTTTTTGGTGTTTCAATGCAAAAGGGGGAGAAGAAGGTCTATTAGGACTTGTACGGGATTTGCTCGGGTTGAGGCACAAGCATATGCATTTACCATTTCTTTAAAGCTTGTGTCCTCCTTTTATCATTATGTTGAACTTTATCGTGTGTTTCTTGGTGTTTAAAACTCTGTTCTATGTGTGGTGGCAAGACATATTAGTGTATGTCATATTGTTATGGCTTTCGGAATTCAATATGGTTGAGATTGTCCTTATGAAATGGTATGGTCAATATATATCTCAACTTTTCTATGGATATACATCAAATTCATGCATGATATGATTATGAGACTTGGAGTTCGAGATTATACATAGTTGAGTATATCTTTATGACGAGGTATGGTCTCTACTTCTCAACTTTTATATCTCTCCATCTATTATCTGTCATATATCTTGTTAGCATTGTGTTGCATATACCTTAATAGTTAGAGTTGCTCTGTACCTAATATGTGCATTTATATTCAAACACAAAATTCATGTATGCACACATCTAGGGGGAGTTTCTCTCTCATTTGGAACACCATGCTATTCTTGCTCTCTACTTTACGAAATCCCGGTATTGTCATCAAACACCAAAAAGGGGGAGATTGAAAGAGCATTTCATGATCTCTAGGTTTTGCGTGTTTGTTAACAACACCGGTGACAATCTAACTGTGTGCTAAGTGAGTGACAGATAAAGAATAGATACCTCATCTGATAATCTCGATCCACTCAAAAAGAAGAAAGGAGTATTGTTGATGCTCACCTGAGGCTGACACTGTCGGTGGAGAAGAGTCGGCACTGCCGGTGGAGAAGAGCCGGCACTGCCGGTGGATGCACCCCGGCACTGCCAGTGGTTCCACTCCAGCACTGCCGGCCACCTCTGTCGACCTGCTGAACCCTAAGTCAAGAGGCCAGCACTGCCGCCGTTTCAGGGCCGGCACTGCCGCCAATATCGTTCCAACGGGCAGAAAAGTTGGTGGGGTATAAAAGGGACCCTTCTCCTACCTTGGAAGATTGCTCAAACCCTCAAGACTTGTTCCACCATTGCTGAGCCACCAAGAACACCAAAATCGTCAGATCTCCTCTCTCAACCACCCAAATCCCTTGAGCTTTGGAGAATCGAAGGAGAAGACCCCGATCTGCATCTTCACCAAAGCGATTTGCATTTCCCCCTCATTTTGTTGAGGGCCCCCTTGCTAGTGTTCCTCTTTGGAATCTCTAGTTGTTTGTTGTTGATGTGTTCTTTTTTATTGTTGTGTTGTTAAAGATTTGGGAGCCTCCAATTTGATTGTGGATGTGTGCCCCAAGAACTTTGTAAAGGTTCGGTTTCCGCCTCGAGGAAATCCCTTAGTGAAAGTGGGCTAGGCCTTCGTGGCGGTGCTCACAGGAGACCTGAGTGAAGCCTTCATGGCGTTGATCTGGCTTTCGTAGCGACCACACTCCTCCAAACATAGACGTACCTTCTTGCAAAGGAAGGGAACTACGGGAATCAACTTCGTGTCTCCGCGTGCTCCACTCTCGATTACCTCTATCCTATTATCTCCCCTATATATTGCGTAGCTATATCTTGCTTAGTTGTTGACCTTGTCATATAGGTAAATTCACATAGTTGCATATCTAGAGAATTTACCTTTGTGTCTAGCCTAAATTGAAAAAGAATTAAAAATTGGTTAGCACTTATTCACACCCCCCCCTCTAGGTGCGGCATACGATCCTTTCAGCGTGTTTCGGTTATTTCTAAACTCAGACTCTTCACTTACGCACATTATTTTGTGATAGCATTCGTGCTTGAAGTTATATATCTTGCTATGACATAGTAGTTTGTCTTACTTAGCATAAATTGTTGATGCACATAGTTGAACCCTAGTTATATAGGTTTGTGTTTGATACATTAAACGCTAGTTCCGCATTCGTCCAAGTATCGTAAAAGTTTTAAACCGCCCATTCACCCCTCTCTATGTGGCATCTGTATCCTTTCTGTGAGCCTCGTGGCGCTGGGAAATTATTCGTGGGATCCCACCCTCTCAAACGCGACATACATTCCCCCCAAGAAAGGGAACACGAGAATACATCTTCATCTCCGCGTGCTTCAGCTATCCTTAACCGAAATTTTTACTCGTGTTATTTACTTCTGTGCTTTCGTGCTACATCTTCGTCTCCGCGTGCTTCAGTTATCCTTAACCAAACTTTTTACTCGTGTTATTTACTTTTATGCCTTCATGCTTGAAGTACCTTCTATCATCATCTAAGTTATCTAACTTAGTTTGCATTAGACTCACTTATATTTTCACAAAGCCTAAAATTGCAAAAGAAATTAATGAAAACTTGTAAGACCTATTAACCCCCTAGGTTATCATATCTGTCTCTTCAAAGGACGCCAAGGAAGAGGTTTCGCCTCAAGCAGAATTGGAATTTGTGGCTGGACCCTCTGTATACTACATCGACAAGGACTACTAGGCCTCCGCGAGGAGCGTGATGCGTCGCTCTACTGCTTCACCGGCGACCACCCACCATCGGAGAAAAATGTCACGGAGCAGACGCGGTTCTGGTCAGTGCACGACCGCACCGTGGAGGACGTCATCACCGCGGCCCCACTGTGAAGCCTTCAATCGTGCCACCTCGGAGGCCGACATCATGAACCTGAACTCCGACGAGGACGACGTAGTGTGGATTTTGGTCTAAATCCAGTTTCTACTTCAACAACCCCTTGTATTTTCCTAAGTATGGATGATTAGAAAATGTGTAACTCTTTGCCGCCAATGGACGGGAGAGGAAAGGATGCCGGAGAACACCCGCATGTCCCTCTTTTGTCTGCGAGAATGCGGAACCATCCTAAATTTGGGCTGGTAGTATGTGTGTGTGGATCAAAATAGGTCGTGACGTTGGACCTCTTCTATCCACACGAACACGAAGGGACACACTAGGACGAAATGTGTCCCCATGTTGAAGTTGCCTGCACTGGTTTTTGATGAATTGTCGAAACTTCACCAAATCTCTCGTCGTCGTTATTCCACTGAATGCACTTGACGCCGGTTGTTGTTAGGTCTAGCCAACTTGCCGTTTTGTTTGAATAATTACTTACATGTGGGACTTTCCCTTTATTGCCGTAAGTAAAGACTAGTAAAAGTGCCTGTGCGTTGCACCGGCAGAAACATACTCATACACTCCTGTAAATCATCAATGTTGACACTTGGTCTCTTTGTCACCATCATCAATGGTGGTTACGTTTTCTCCTGTTCATAATAAACATAGTTAATTCTAAAAAGATTAGAATGCAAGGCCCTCGCCGCATTGACTTGTAATGATGGTGGGCGCCACCCTAAAATTTTATTACGATAAGGCTCCAAATAAATTTACAGCTAATACACACCAAATATTATTTAAACGGTTTCATAATCTAGTACTGAAAACATCCGTAGGACTCAAAATTGGCCACACAATACATAGAGCTCCAACATAGCATGAGTGACGAGTATATGTCTCTCGATATGTCCACTTACATAGTTCTCAGAATAAATTCTCTTTGGTTTGTATTAACAGGTGAAACTCTCTAGATTTCACTCTCTACAGGGTGATTTTATAAACAAATGCCGTGTAATAATAATTTAAAGAAAGGAATATCTCTTGCCGGTTTCCACAATTTGTTGTTGTTTATCCACTCATGATCCCATTTTCTCAGCCAACACGTGCTCTGACAAATTGTATTTGCCTTTTTCCACTTCTCTGAATTTCTACATGTCCGAGAAGCTATACAACTCGATCCTATGTCCACGAAGTCATCCATAGTCTTTGTATTCAGACGCCATCGCGATAAGCTCCCGATTTTCCTTGACTTCACACTCTAGGAAGAGGTGTTCTGCAAATTCAAGATTTAAACGCAGTATATATGTGCACAAGTATTGTACTGTCGTTGAATGAATTTATTTGTAGTAAGAATCCTTCCCAAATGCAGCATCCAAATGTGAAATTTGCAACGAGTTGACGCCGAACGCTTCCAAATTTTCTTTCGAAATCCCGTCTTGATCGATCCAGCAAACTAATGTGAGTAGGAGGACGATGCAGAGTACAAATTAAAGTTCCCCAAACACCAGTTTACTTGGTCTGGTTCATCTCATAGCTGAATATTGTCTTGTAACTCTGTCAATTCAGTTCGTTGCGCCAGCCGTCACGTGCTCAAAATTCAGTCATTTGACAAATGCTACAGCCATTTTTCATTATGCAGTTCATTCTTGTTTCTAAATGAAATCTTGAAAAGATCTGGCAGCAACGAAGCCTACCTTGGCGTGAATCTTGAAAAAAATCTGACACTATCTTGCATAATCTAGTAACGCAGGGGACGAGAGAGGAAAAACGCTTCGTCCGCTCCGTCCCCCGCGGGCGGAGACGGCGAACACCTAACCCTAGCGCCCCCAGATCCCGACCCCCTCTCTCCTCCCCTTCGCCACCGTCGGCGCAGGCCGCCGGGCAAAGTCACGTGCGGTGTCGGCGGCGGCGGAGATGCTCTTACCCGCGCGCGAGGCGGGCGACGCGGGGTCCCCCGGTGCTGGCGGCGGTGCATCTCTTTTTTTTGCGAAAGGGATGGCGGCGGTGCATCTCGGTGGGCAGGGTTCCGGCGGCGGCTGCACTCCTCCCGGGTGGCGGCGGCGTCGGATGACGTGGTGGCGATGGCGTGGCAGGGAGGTCAGCGGCGGCGCGGCCCTGACCCTGATTTGGGCCTGTCTGGGCCTCATCTGGGCTTGGGCGGGCCAGGTCTGGCATCCCGAGGTCTGCTCCCGGCGGCTGGTGGAGCTTCTCTTGCTGAGGGTGGCTAGGACGGCGGCGCGTGGACTGCAGCGCGGCCACGGGAGCTTCACGAGCCCGGCGGGCTCGGTCGGGCCAGAGGGGCCTGGTTTGCTCCTGTAGCTGCGTCCGGTCTGTCACCGCAGCTGGCGGTGGAGGATGCGCCCTTCCGCGTGGCTGCTGTCCAGGCTCTCCTCGGCTCGGGGTGATTCCTATCGGTCTTCGTCAGTGGGTCACGGTGAGACGGTGGTGGTGGTTGCTTGACCGTGGTGGCGCGAGTTGGTGGGCGGCGAGGCTAGCGGAGCATGACGGAGTGTCTGGGGCCGTGGGACTTGGGGGACGGGAGAAATCCTTGTCGATAGCCGACACCGATGCGGTGACGCTCGCGGGCGCTACCATTCCTTCTTGAGGGGCGTCGGGGTTCCCCTTCCTACTTCCCCTCCGCATACCAGGGGAAACCCTAGGCTTGTCCGGGCAGCAGCGTCGTCATCGTCGCATCCCTTCTTGAAGGTGCTGCCTTGGTATGCGGCGCTTCGGAGGGCTAAGCTCGTGGTGGGAATCTTCCGGAGGACGCAGCGGTTGCGGATCATCAGCGTTTTCGTCGATCCGACTTTGTCATCATTTCTTTCTTTTTTCTTCTTATTTTGTTTTCTTTTGGGCTTTGTTGTGATGTTTGCCCACGCGGTGGTCTCTACCTTGTATCAGTTCGTTGCTATATTAATATAGCCGGGCGAAAGCCTATTTCGAGGATAATAATCTGATAACGCATTTAGAAGAAACTAGATGATTCCCCGCACGTTGTTGCGGAAAATCTTTGTTCTATGAAATCAACTTTTGAACAGAAATATTGGTACCGAAATTTATGTGCAGAAGAAAAACGCATTTTTGACGGACTTCCGAGCCAAATATCGTTATGGAATTTACAATGTAAAGAAGAGTATTTACATTAAGTGAACCACACAACAGAATATATCTTCAGCGACAATAACCACATGACCTAGGAAGGACGCCTAATACTGCGATGTGGTTGTATGGCAACAAATAACGGTGTTTATCTTGTGCTTTTGCGTTCAAAAACTTTGTGGAGCGGCCAGTCAAAACCTGGTTGAGATGACCCGATAGATGGGAAGTGTGCTTCACTGAACTTTTATACATCTGATTCCAGCCACATCACCCCATGCATGGCTCCACGCACCACCTTGTCCCCTTGCAATTATCTCTGTACCCAAATCTTCAATCCTGTGTGAGAGGGTTAAGTCAGAACAACGATGATGTTATGTACACATGAATAAAGTGCACACACTGACAGCCGTATGAACTCAATGCTATAAGAAGGAAACACAACACATTAGTTGAAAATTCAAAGAAGAAACAAACAGAAGTTCAGCCGTTGAAAGAGTCTCAGTCGAGACATAGCACACTGTCGATTGGGACTCGGCTACCGCATGCATCGCGCTCGGCACCGTAGGGAGATACAGGATGCCGACCACTCACTTATGGATGACGGCACCACAACAGATAAACCGGCGACAGATCTCTGCCTTAGCTCTGGCGACTTGTTTTAGTAACGACGGGAAGGAGCATCTACAGCAGGTGGGTATTGGGTATTTAAAGGCAAAAGAGACCCTCCAGATGCCTTGGGAGTTTCTTGTGCATTTCTTCTGCTCATGAAAATGAAGAATCTCATCACACAGATTGTTGAACACGGATGTAAGCGTATGTAATTGAGGAGTTATGGGTACGTTACATACCAAGCGGGGCAAGAAAAATGATATACATTAATTACCTCAAATGCAGCTAATTTGCAAACGCCCTTAAATTATATGTGTAGGTTACTGGATGTTGCATGGCTCTCAACGTGGTCTCACAAAATTTCTTGGCAAGACTGCTGAGGTGGCAGCCTAGGATTGCTTGTAGATACATGATGAGGTGGATATCTTGCATGTGCAGGAAAATGGGATCACCTATTAAGAATAGAAAGATTCACGGCCTGGCCATATTAGGTCTTTAGATCTGAATTATCCCCCTTCTAAGTCATAAAATTAACCAGTTTCTCATTTCTCCCATTGAGTGACTGTAAGATGTGTTTGAGCCGAAGATCTGGTGGCCATTACCGAGGTCCATCTGGCCTTATCCAGAAAACGAAAACAAAGATTATTTTGTTAAAGTTATTTTTATGCAAAAGTCATACAGTTTACTGTGATGGCTCTGTTAACTTAGAGAACGAAAAAATTCAGTTCTGTCTGGTCTGGTACATAGGTTACTCTGTCAGATAGATCAAAAAAATACTGGTATCACCGATTTCTAGATTGGTTGACTTACGTTTCAGATCTAAAATGCAACTATTTTCATTAAAAAACCTGCATTCAAGATATGCAAGCTCGTCCATGAACAGATTCCAATCTGAATATACATCTAACGAAAACAATCTGAAAGGATCCAGAAAACATCAGGAATCAACGCATGTTTCTTACATTCCACGGACAAGAAAATATGTCCAATATGAGGATTCCGTGGCCTCCCTGCACTCTATTCTTTTGTCAATGGATCTAGCCCACAATGGCCCTGCCTCGCGGTGGCAATGCTGTAATTTTAATTGAGAAATAAGGGTAAAAAAAAACGGATCAATAAAAAGCTCTTTTGCTTTTATTAGTAGGTATAGATGAAACAAATAGATGTTGTTTGTTTTCCTTAGTCCCGCGGATATATTTTGTCCGCGCGTCCGTTTGCGTCTGGGTGTGCTCTCACCGGAGCGACCCATTTTTAGATTTGCAACATATTTAGAAAGCATAGAAAGTAGTACATTCAAACTATACAAAGTAGTTCTAGAAGTCTAGACTACTTGCTGCCTGACGGGCCGGTCTCGTCGTTGCGTCGCTCCCTCGTCTGCTTCTCCGCCGCCTCCCGTGCGGCCGCTAGGGCTCGGTCCGTCGCCGCATCCTTTAGCAGGCACTGCCGCAGCCTCGTGTTGGCGGCGTCGTCCTTGAGCGTCTCAAATGACTCGACTATAGTCCTCTGCTCCGCCGCCTTCGCGTCCGGGGTAGGCGCATCAGGGTCATCGGAAGACCATGATATGTTGGAGTCGGGGTCCTCTGCGGCTACGGCGGCCGCCACCATGTGCTGTTCCATCTCGGCGTCGAACGCCGCATGGACCACCCTGCTAGAGCGAGCCACTGACGTCGCCGCTCCCTTACCGGAGCCAGCCTGACGGTGTTGATGACAGTCGAAAAGTCTTCGTGCACGTGCCCCTAAGGACCAGCGCTCCAGAGCCGATGTCGCCGTCATTGAACCCTTGAATTGATCCGACGCTTCTAACACCAAACCTCTAACACACATAGACTAGACGAGATTAACCACTCCATGGAAGCGGCGACCAGACGAATCCCCGCCCTCCTCAGCACCATCGGTGAGATCGCAGCCGACGAGGTGGATGAGGAGGCGGGAATGCCTTATTCTTGTCCCGCACACACCGCCATAGTCACCGTAGCAACGATGCCTGATGACCAAGCTCTAACTTTAGGGATTTTTATAGCGTCGAGCGCAGATCCGAGGTCCCTATTCCCTCCCACCTTCTGAGCGGCTAGTAGAGAAGGCGGGGACCCATCAATTCCCGGTCGTAGACGGCAAAAACGAGGTAGATGGGCGGCGGTCGCTGCTAGGGTTTCCACCGTAGCCGTTGCCTCTCTTTTCTTTGAACTAGACCCTTTTAATCACCGATCTCCACAATGGTTGGAAACAAGTACTTGAATACCTACCAAAAATCTTTAACTTGGTTTGAATTTGGTAAAAATTGACGAGATACAAATACTGTGGGCAACCATTTAAAATCACAAATATTTGAATTATTTCTGGATCCACCTGCGAATTTCTCTAAAAATACCTTACATGTCCGGAGAACCTCCAAGAGATTCGGAACTCCTAAAATCTGGCTTCTCTAAAAACGGCGTACATGTAGGGGTATGCGTACTCGGTCATCGGAGAACCTTCCCTCAAGACTCTGTGAAATACTAAGAACATCTTCAGCCGCGTCCTTAAATACCGTCGGATCGAGCGTTTGGAAAACGTGTTTCGTTCGTGCCGCGTTTGGATAACGTCGCTCCCCAGCCGCGTCCCTTAAACACGCGTCCCAAATAAATATAAGTGCACGAAAATAAAGGTTTTCATTCAAATTTGATTATATATACAAAGTTCGAATGAAACCGCCAGATTTTACCTAACCCTAGCCCACTGGCCGCCCGACGGTGCGTTCGACGGCCCTGCTCCGCCGTCGCCTCCCCTCCGCCGCAGCTCCTGCTGCGCGCGCCCCCTCTCCATGCGTAGGCCGGAGGCCAGACACCGCTGCTCCAGCAGCGTGTCGTCGGCTTCCCTCCCCTGTTGCGTCGCCTGGAGGGAGAGCTCGACGACGCGGTGAATATGCGCATCTTCGCGGGCACGGGCGTTGTCCTGGAGCTTCTTCTCCGTCTCGAAGGACTCGACGAGCGCTCGTTGCTAATCCGGCGCCTCGTCCGGGTGCGGCCCATCATGGTCGGGCCACTCGAAGTCGTCGTCGTCCTTCCCCTCCGCCTCCTCCTCCTCCTCCTCCATCTGCGCCTCCATTTGCGCCGCCAACGCGCCGGCCTCCGCCGCCAACGTATCCGCCCCCGCCACCTAGGCCGCCTCCGCTGCCGCCAGCGCCGCCTGCCGCTGCTGACGCTCCATCGCCTCCCGCCGCCGCTACTCCATCGTCTCCCTCCGTTCACGGTACTGGAGCTCCCGCTCCATGTGCAGACGTCGCCGCTCTACACGCCACCACTCGGCCATCTCCTCCGTCCGGCGCCGCCGCGCCTCTTCCGCCGTGGCGGCGTCGAATGCCGCTATGGTGTTTGTCAGCGCCGCCTCCTCCCACGCCTCGTTCTCCACGGCTTTTGGGTCAATGTCGAACTGCGGTGCTTCAGGTGGTGGAGGCGGTGGTGGAGACAGTGGTGGGCCAGTGCCGGGGCGGTTCATCATTAGCAGGGCTGTGCTTGCGGTGGAGAAAGGTGTGCCGGCGGCTGTGGTGGCTGCCATTGAACCGGGGGTGGGGGGAGCTTTTATAGACGCCGGTGGCACCAGAAGAGGCGGGAAGATAGCGCAGGAAGAGGCCAGAAGCGGCGGGACGAAATCGCGGGAACGCGCGGTGGCGTGCGAAGGCCGGCAATGCGTTGACGCTGCACAGCACCGACGAGACGTCTCGCCTGCCTCTCCGTCGCCATTAAGGCAAAGTTGCAACGCTTCTTTCGTGTGTCACTGCGCGCCAATAACTTCCGTCACGAGGTAGGCGACGGTTAGGTTTAAACTTGAATGTGCCGCTGACGCGTCGGTCCCGCTACTTTCCGCCTTGCTTTTCGTTATGTTCGGCGTGCCCGGAGCGTCCTCTGTGTAGCGGGAACGGGCTCAGAGCGCCGGACACCATATTGAGCACGCCGGATGGAAGGATACTTTGGGACGCAGCTGAAAACGATTATTTGTTCGGCGCCCTAAATTCCTTGGGGAATGCGGCTGGTCTAAGAGCATCTCCAACAGGCGCGCTATATCGCGGCGCGCTAAACCTCTGATTCTGCGCGCTGTAAACAGCTAGCGCGCGCTGGGCCGTATTTTCCCCCGCCGGACGCGGCAAAATGCAGCGCGTGCGCGGGCGGAAAAATCGTCCTCCGCCGGGCGCGGCAAAATACAGCGCGCGCGGGCGCGGAAAACAGTTTTGTATACTATTTTGCAATCACAAAGATCAAATAATAACACATAATTCATGAAACAAATAATGTACCATAATTTAAGTGGACACAAAGTGCAACATACATCACATAGTTCAAGAACGACACACAAAATGACGTAGTTCAACAATGACACACGACATATGGTTCAAATGGACAAAGTGGAACACATATCACAAATACATATCACACTTCCGCATTTTCCAAGTCAACACCTTGTTCTTCTTCCTCGTCATCTTGGGTTGAAGGAGGAATAGTAGCATTCATGGAAGACACGAAGCCTCCCGGTGGTGCTCCCATACTCCCATACACACCACTCACCGAGCCTCCCATGGTCCCTCCAAAGACTCCTCCATAGCTTGGTCCTCCCATGCCGGCCATGCCTCCATAGCCTCCCATGCCGGCCATGGGCATGCTTCCCATGCCGGCCATGCCTCCCATGGTGGGCATGGGCATGCTTCCCATGCCGGCCATGCCTCCCATGCCTCCTCCAAACGTCGGCATGCCTCCTCCAAACATGCCGGTAGTGGAAGTGTTCATGTTGGCTACCAACAATCTCTTTTTGGCCAACACTTCATCGCGAAGAAGGTTGATGTACTCCTTTTGCCTCTCATCCATATGGAAAGTATCCATCAAGAAAAGCTTCCTCTCCTCCTCCGCTAGGCGTGCATGCTCCTCGGAGGCTTGCCTCTTCTCCTCCAAAGCCAACTTCTTCTCCTCGTTGGCGGCAATCCTCTCCTCCAAAGCGGCTCTCCTAGCTTCAATAGCATCCATAGCCTCTTTCTCCAAGTTTCGTTGCATCTTTCTATCTTCATTTGCTTGCAACCTTGCATTTGCAATCCTTTCCATAGCCATGGCAATGTCATCATCTCCGGCCTTCTTTCCCTTCATTTCCTTGGCGGTCTTCCTACCATGCACATTCCTCCGCCCATTGTTGACGGAGTGAGGAGTGGAGCTTCTCTTCTTCCCTTCATCACTTGAATCATCATCATCGATGATTGTTGCATCACCGGTAGCATGGGCCGCCATAGTTGCCGCATCCAACTTGCCGCGCGTCTTCCACTTCTCTTCATTCCCTAGCACGTCATAGCAATGATGCAAGGTGAATGGCTTGCCAAGAATCTTGTTGCCTTTCTTGCTCTTCTTTCCCACATCCCTAAACAATCCTTGAGCCATGGAGTTCTACACATATGCGGAAAAGAAAATAGATGAGCTATATGAAGTAGAACCGTATTCTTCTCATATGAGCCATATGGTGAACATAGTAGAATGACTTACCCTATCATTCTCATTAGTGCCACTTGGATTGAGAACATCGATGTTGGCTTGCACGCCCGCCCATTTTTGGCAATCGGTGCTGATGCCGGACCAACGGGACCGAAGTGAGCGCATGGTTCGCTCGTTCCCACTTGTGTGTGTGTTGAAGTAGTCCGTCATCCTCATCCAATATGTTTCTCTTGTTTGATCGGTACCGGTTGTTGGATCCATTCCAATTGTCAACCACGTCTTGCAAAGCAACTTGTCATCCGCTATGGTGTAGTTGGCGGACCGACCGGGAGGGCGAGGTTCAATCAACCCTTCTCCTTCCTCATCTACATCCTCATATTCCTCCTCTCCATCGGCGGCTTCATGATGCATGAACGAGGACCAACATTCATTGTCTCCATGAATGCCGCATCATCGACTCTACATTGCAATGAAATTCATCACTTCCCGGCTAGGTATGCATCTAAGCTAGAATTTGGACGAAAAGTAGTGTTTTTTTACCCCTCGGGCATTTCATCATGCACCGTATGTGCGCCCGGCGGAGGAGGAGGAGGAGGCGCCTGGTTCGTCGTCGTCGTCGTCGGAGGAGGAGGCGCCTGGTTCGTCGTCGTCGGAGGAGGCTGCGGCCGGCGGGGGACCGGCGCCTTCGCTTTCTTCGGCGGCGCGACGGAGGCGGGACCGATGTGCGGCCGTTTGTTCGACGGCGCCTTTCCCCTCCTCGGCGCGGGCCGCGCGCCGGCGCCCTGCGCGGCCATCTGCGTGGCGGCAGCGCCTGCGTGCAGTGCCCCGTACGGCGGGATGAAGAGCGCGCGCGCAGCAACCGTTGCGTTGCCGCCGTCGGCGCCGCCGCTAGGGTTTGGCGGTGGTGCGGCGGAAGTGGCGGCGGCGGAGGGTGGGACGGAGTAGGGAGGGGTGCCGGAGGGGTCCTCCGTCGTCGGGATTTCACCGGCGGCGCGCGGAGACGACGGATTGGGCGCTCGGGCGGCGAGGCGGAAGAGGAAGTTTCAGCGCGGGGGATTTTTCGCGCTTGGACGAGCGATGCCGCGCGCTGTAGCCGACGCGCCAGATATGCCGCTCCGGATTGTGCAAAACGCCGCGCGCCCTAAAATTTTTACAGCGCCGCGCCGTTTACCTCTCCTGCTGGAGCGCGACATTCTCTCCCGCGCGCGCTATATCGGACGTTTTTATGCCGCGCGGCCTATATAGCGCGCCTGTTGGAGATGCTCTAATATCTCGTTTGTCTGAAAACGCTGTACGTGTCCGGGGTACGTGTACTCGGTCACCAGAGAACCTTCTCTCAAGTCTCTTACAGCATCTCTAACAGAGCCCATAGCCCGTAAATTCCGTTGAAACTGAATTTTTTCAGCGGATTTACGTGTTCGGACCGAAACGCGCGTAGAACAGAGCCCGAAAACATGGGCCGGCCCGTATACAAAGTTCAGGGCCCCGAGAAATCGAGTGGACTCCCCGTATTAAAAGGGTTCACGGAGGGGAGTTCGGTTCGCAAACCATACTCCCCTCCGCTGCTGCCGCCACTCCGCCGCCTAGCTCCGCCAGCTCCAACGAGAAATTGCCGTCTCCCCTCCGCTGCATTGCCGCCCGTAGAGGTCCGCATGGCTAGCCGCGGTAGCTCCGCTAGGGCAGGAGGAAGCTTATGCGGCGGGGACTCGCCTCCGCACCCTCCCGTATTCCGCACGGAGGAGCGGTGGAAATGAGTCCGCTCGGAGGGCGCGCGCAAGCGCAGCGCCTGCCGGTGGACCAACTGGGGGCTCACGCCCCAGGGGAAGCTCGCCAAGTACACGCTCGGAGGCGAGGGGTCCTCCTCCGGCGGTTCGCGCCGCCCCCTTCGTCTGAGGAGTAGGAGGATGAGGAGGAAGTGGAGGAGGCGGAGACGGTTGTCGTCGCGCAGCCGGCGAGAACGGTCCTGTCAGCCGAGGACTACGTCCACGACGACGAGGAGGAGGAGGCGGTCGTCGCTCAGGTGGCGGCCGTGTCCTCCGCGGAGGCCCGAGCCCGCTAGCGCCGCGAGGAGGCCGACGCCGTCCGGCAAGTTCGGGAATACGAGGCGGCGCACCGAGAAGAACGCGTCCGCCGCGTGAAGCTGGAGATCGTTGAGCTCGACACGGAGTAGGAGCTCCAAACGTCTACCGCCTCGCCTTCCACCGCCACCAACGCCGCCGCCGCGCATAGAGGCCGCCGGGGCCTAATTTTGGGCAAAATTAGCTCGCGCCGCTGCGGACAGTACTTAATTTAGCTTATTAGGTCGTATTATGTAAATTTTCGTTCTCAATCAGAGCTAGAACTATCATGTATACGTGTTCATCGATGAATTCTCCCGCGAGAATTTTAATTTTGTGTTTTCAGTTCGTCTTTTACGGTTTCTATTCTGCGTCACTGCCAAAATTGAATGAACTCACGTTTTCGGGAGACTAAATACCATGTTTTTGGTTTCAACTTTTTCGGGCTCTACTAGAGATGCTCTTAACTGGTACTAAGAGCATCTCCAGTCGCGTCACCCAAACCGTCCCCCAAAGGTATTTGGAGCGCGCCGGACAAAAAAACATTCCCAGCCGCGCGCCCCAAAGGCCTTTTTTGTCCGGCGCGGCCCAATACGGTGTCCGGCGCCGCGAGCCCGTCCCCACTACACAGGAGACGCTCCGGGCACGCCGGACACAACGAAATGAGAGGCGAGGAGGCGCGGGCCCGACGCGTCAGCGGCTCGGACGTTCAACCGCCGCCTACGTAGCGATGGTGCAGTTGCCGGGAAACGAAACCGTCGCATTGGAAACCGCGTCGACGATGCGCCAACCACCGGAATGGAACGCGGACTCCTCGGAAGAGCAACCCGTCGCTCTCTTCGACTTCTGCGCCGCCGTTCATCCGCGCTCAATAAGACCCGTACGTAGGCGCTTTTGGATCTTCAACCGGCCGCCATTCATCCAAGCCTCCATTCGACACCTCCAGCGACGATGAGCTACATCTCCGAGCTCCCGTCCGACACCTCCAGCGAGGGAAAGCCTGCTAGATGGCGCCATTGGTGGGACAAAGCCCGGACACCCAGCAGCGGCAACGATTCCTCGCCGCCAGTTGACAGCGCGGAGGAATGGCTGGGCGTGGAGGAGGACGCGGAGGAAGAAGGGTCAGAGGAGGCGGCGGCGCCCGTGCGAAGGCGGAGGCGGGCGCGAAGGCCAAGGCCAAGGCCAAGGCGCAGCCGGCGAGCAGCGGCGACGACGAGGAGGACACTAGTTCCTCCGACGCGTCGGCCGACACCGCCTCTTCGGAAGAGGTGACGAGCAGGAAGCGCCACCGCGATGACGACGACGAGGCGGGGCCATCATCCAAGAAGAAGAAGAAGTAGTAGTAGTTTAAAATAATTTATATGTAATTTAATTATATTTTTCGAAGTTTTATATATAATTTGTTTATGTTGAAGCGATTTGAATATTAGTAATGGGTTTTCTTCTATCTAATTAAATTATTTTTAATGTTTGGGGATGCGGCTGGGGAGCGACGTCCCCCAAACACGGCACGAACGAAAACACGTCCCCCAAACACTTAATCCGGCACCGTTTGAAGGACGCGACTGGAGATGCTCTAACATCTTGTTTCTCTGAAAACGTTGTACATATCCGGGGCACATGTACAGGGTCACCAGAGAGCCTTCCCTAGAGACTCTCAACTGCTGACATCTCGTTTCTCTGAAAATGCTGTACATGTACGGGGTGCATGTACCCGGTCACCAGAGAACCTTCTCTGAACTCTAAAAATCCTAAACATCTCATTTCTCAGACCCTTCCCTTCCTGGAACATCGCTGTTAACCCCTCTACATGTACTGGGTAATGTCCTCAACATCATCAAAGAGCCAAAAGAAAGCCTCAGCAACGAGTGGACGTCGCGTTGTTGGGCGCTGCCACCCATCTCTT
Organism: Lolium rigidum; assembly: GCF_022539505.1. Classification (NCBI taxonomy): domain Eukaryota; kingdom Viridiplantae; phylum Streptophyta; class Magnoliopsida; order Poales; family Poaceae; genus Lolium; species Lolium rigidum. The sequence continues at coordinate 226,060,854 of NC_061510.1, read as the reverse complement.
TCTTCTATTAACCATCCAACTATAATCTCTCTGTCAGTGACACGTTTGAATCAAAAAGTGGAAACACATTCTTTGTGCTTCAACATGAATAGGTTCTTGGCAAACAAAAGTGGATTGACGATGGGGAGATGGAAACAGGGTCGCCACGTGGCTGGGGGTGTATGTGTATGCCGACAATCTCGTACAGGCAACGCACGACAAAGAACGGACGGTGGCCCGTGGCCGGAGCCTGGAGGTGTCATCCGAGGTAGGCGGCAACACGAGCTCACGAGCTCCAACGGTGAAGCTAAGTTTTTTTTCCCTGGAGACGTCATTGCCAGCGCTAACTGCTCAGTGTGTATGCCAGACCACAGTAGCAGAGCCAACTGCAGCGTGCTGCTGGGCAGAGAAATTTATTTGAAATAGATCAATTTACTTTTTAAGTGCAAACTTCTCAACATATTTTACAACGTTTTTTTCGAGAAAACGCAAAAACTTGCGTTTCGGTGCATTGAACATTGATAGAGAAAGTTCGATACAAGCCTAGAGAGGAACATATTTTACAACGTTAAGCCGGCAGTTAAGATCCATGGTATCATCCAAAAAACAGGCAATTAATATCCAACATGTTATCCCTGGCCAACAAAAAAAAATGGACAAGGTTTCAATGAACCCTGATGCCTGATGTCCCCTGTTTTCACAAAAGCAGTGTTACAACTGATCTTTTCAAACTTCCATTTGGTATAGCCCCCGGACAGAACTCGAGCCAACCTTGCCAAAACCACCATCACCAAACAGCTTCCCAGCACTGTTCTGAAAGTTCAGATGAACGTCTTTTTCTTGTTGAAGATCTCCACTTGGCAGCTCTGTGGATGTGTTGGTAACACCTGAACCAATCATCATTACGACATGGGAAGCTGGGATATAAAATAAAGGGCTTAGGTATGGCTTCGTGCGATCGTAGTGGTAAATCTCTCCAGGCTTCAGGTAGAAGTAATTCCGTGAAATTCTGAAATAACCCGATAAAACTGTTCCATTTCGTATCGCAACGACAGCATCATCCATCCCTCTGTTCTCCTTTATGTCAAGTCTTGAATAAGACTTTATCTTGAAACGAGTTTCCTCCTGCAAGAGTAGATATACATACAGATTTGAATCATACATACATACTCCTAGCTGGCCAACCCTGTACACCCTCTAAACAATGCAAATCGATTCTATTCTACAATCCAGGATTTCTATTGTGCTCTGCCACTCAACTTGGTACCATTTTGCTGCCCAAATCCCAGACCCCAAACCCCACTTTCCTATTGGCTGCCAGGCAATAATACTTTGCAGTCACCTATTTTTTTAAGCATGATTCTTCCCAAGTAGACTAGTTGGTATTATCACCTGGTTTTTTCAAAGTTTTTTCAACAGAAGTTGACAGTGGAAAAAGCCAGTGCAAATCTGTACCCTATAAAACATTAAATCACATGATAAAACAAATAATGCACACATCACCTTTGGCCGCAGAGGGTTGTGGACAATGGCGCCCGTGTCTTTGAGAATGTTTTGGACAGTCTCAAGGCGGTAGGAACCCCTATGTGCCATGTCCACCTCTTCCCCGATGCCCTTCTCAACGATCTTCTTGAATTCTATACCCAAGTTATCAGCGGATAAAGTCCACTGAAAATCTTTCGGTGGATCATATCCTGCATACTGGAATTTCTTTAAAGACTCCACTATCGCCAAAGAAGAATGAAGTGTACAAGTATCTGTATGAAAAAAGGAAAATTATCCAACCAAATAGTGTCTGCCTGTTGAAATAACAAACAATCAGCACAAGTAAACATTTCAAAAGGCGGTGTGCATACCAGTACTTTTTTGATCTCTCATATCTGCTAAAATATCTTTGGTGTTATATGGCCTGCCCTGCCAAGTGCTTTCAGTAGTCACCTAAAACACAGGGTAATAAGTAGGCTGTAGATCAGTCATGCACAATATCATTATCACTGGTTCATTATATACGATAAAGAGAGTGTGAGATGCTAATTACTATCACAGCCTACTATAAACAACATCCAAGACAACATACTATTACTAATTTCCTAGTTCATACTATGCAAACCCAGAGACAAGGTATTGCAAGCACTTCAAACTGAATATATGACAAAATTGCTGTTAGAGGATTTACCCTTTGAGAGCCAGGATTATTAGCAAATGTATCTGTTTTTCCCGAACGATCTTTGACTGAATATAATGATGTATTCAGCTTTATTATACAGTTCCGAGCTGCAGCATCATCAAGCAGTTGTTTGAAAACTCCATCATAGCTTTTGTTTCTCTGAAATAGCGTCCACCGGCAATGTCTGCAGGAATAAATTAACCAAGTACTTAGAGCTGATAGTAAATTTATAGCAAAATAAACTTTTTCTACAACAGTAAGCACAAACCTTGCTTTGGTGAGGGCTGAGGTGATATCCTGGTCCTCTGCAAACACGTCGTGATCTTCTGAAATGCCTGACATAATAATGACATCATACATTTCTTCGTCCAAGGTATTAAGACACTTCACATGCAAGCTAATTCTATCACTATGCTTATTGAGCAGCCGACTTTTCACTTCATCTGCACGGTTACTATAAAGACACAAGACTGCAACTTCGAGTTTTCTTTCAACATCTTCCCAACCTGATTGGTGAAAACAAAAAACAAAAAAATCAGTCAAACAAGTTGTTGCACTACATATTGACTAGAAAACATATAACTGAAAGAATTGGTAAGTATGTGAAGCACGTACATCTACAAAGTGCCCCCAACATGTCAACAATTACATCTTCCTCAACTGAGTCAATCGATTCATTGTAGTAAGATTCACCAACATCATAGAAGAGATTATATTTTTGTGGATTTAGATGTTTAAACTGTTCACCATCTGAAATATTTGCATCAATCAAATCCTTATTTTCTAAGTGGACAATTGCCGGATCTGTTAGGAATTTCTCCGTTAGCTTATCCACTGGAAAACCCAGCTGTGATAGCCTTTTGAAAAGACTATTGGAATATCCATCCTTATCAGCCACCTAATTATTTCATAAAAGAAACCATGATTAGACTTGCTGGATAACTTATTGGTATAAATAGATAGAAAATAGCATGGAAAGAAAATGTACCATATTTGCTAACGGTTGTATGTTGTCATCACCCAGCATCAAAACATGTCGGACTGAAAGCCTCAAGGGGACAGCCAAATCACACTCTCTAACGTCAGAGGCATCATCCACAATCAATAGACCAATTTGGTCTGGGTTCAGACTGTGCAGGCGGAAGGCGGAACAAACAGTGCTAATGACCACTTGACATTTTTGAATGCAATAATTTTCAACTGCTGTTCTGTCAGCAAACTCTTTTGGTAGTTCAACTGAGCCTTTTAGATTTTCCAAAGCTTTCGAGCATTCCAATCTAACTCGATTTAGATCATCAGCAACCAACCTGTCCTGAATTCCAGAAGTATATTGTCCCGTGCTTGCATATCCGAAAGCCCGAAGGACGCTCTTTTCATCTTCTATTTCAAGGCTTACCAGATTCTCTAAATTTTTCAAATTGTCGAGCAGTTTCACAATATCGCTGATATTTTCACTTTTCAAGAACATATCTGAGAATCTATCTTTTATCTGGACCAAATAATGTCGCAAGTAACTCACAAGAGTACAAAAGTTGTCCCTAAAGATTTCCATCGTGAAGATAGGAAGACCAGTTTCACTACATCGAGTCTTTGATTCATGACTACATCCTTTAGCACAGAACATCTTCAAATTCAGAAGCAAGAGCATTTCATGTACCAATTGGTTAAACATCTGGAAGCAACATAAGAAATCATGAGACCTATCAACTAGGCAAACTTGACGAGCTTTTGTGTTAAGTCCTCTATCATCCAAGTTATCAAGAACAAGAAGATCATTTAATGGATATTTGGATCCTTCGAGAGTCGATAGCAATGAGATGATATCACTCTCTGTAGGAACACAAATAAGAATCTTCATAGGTAGTTGGTGCAAAATGTGGACTACCTCGCTGACTATGAGCGTCTTTCCAGATCCTGGGGGACCCGATACAAGCTTTACAATCCTACATTCTTTGCAGTGGACTGCTTGAGCAACTGAGTTTACAATGTTCTTTTGTTGTTCACTCAGATTACTGGAGACAAAATTATTCAAACCGACTAGCTTAGAGCAGTGAGTGCAGTCAGTGTTGGGCTGCAAAACCATGAACAAAAGAGAATACATATTAGTAGGTGGTATAACACAATAAAACATGTAGACAGTTGAGATTCAGGTATGAATATTACTGGTTCCATTAACTTCATAATTGACTTGATCCCCCAACAGTTATCTTCTGAATTCTCCAGATGCATTGCATTCCAGACATTAAGATCACAAATCACATTGGTCAAAAATGTTGCATATTTGAATTCTGCAAACACATTTGGAGTATATGCCTTGAAACCCTGATGAAATTTGGAATGTGGACTTATATCGGAAGCAATGCCAATAGATTTGTGAAAGTAGTCAAATCTTGTATCATTAGGAGAATGATAGCTAAACAAAAAGATATCACCCTCTCTTGCTACATGGTAATTTCCCTTTGCCTCCAAGTTAAGATCAATATCAATGAAATGCTTCCACACTGATTTGGTACGTAAAATAGCTTCAATTTTGTAAGATGGAGCGGATTTAATATGTTTTAATGAATCTTTGATATTCGCCCGACAGTCTTGAACCAACAGATTGCTGTATGTAGTCATATAATCTTCAACAGATTCATGGAAACCTGGCACCACTGTGACCTGCATAACCAGCATGCACCAACTCAATGATAAGAGATGAATCTACTTAATAATTCATAAGAGGTAAATAATAATAAAAAATACAAACTCTCCTATGTTAAAAGGCTAGATAATGACATAAGGAAAACAAAAATATAGTCACCTAGATTTTCTCATGTGCATTAAATTACGCTAGATATATAAAAGCTGGTCAATATTGAATCTGGGCCCTCAGAATAAAGTGGCTAGATGCTTCATTAATTTGACTTTCTGTCGTGTGTAGCAATTGGTACTCTACCACCGCTGTGGCATGGTGCACTTTCTTTGTTCTGGAAACCATATGGGATTGACTCATTTTACTGTCAAAGTTTCACTAAGGTGTGCGAACAACACCTTCACCTCACAAAGTGCAGGTTCCCACAGTTAGGTTTGGCAAATTCTGTATATTGAGTTTGTGGAAGATTGAAAGGTGCGGTTATTCCTGGTCAAGTGTTTATTGTTCAGTACCAATCAGCCACTGCATTCATACCAATTCTTCAGTACATCCAACATTACCATGTGATTTACTGTGAAGTAATTTCGTAGTTGGAATATACGCGAGCCTGCAAAGTGTTGATGTATGTTGATTTGATGAAGAGAAAAGAATATACAGAATCACAACATTTTTATTGCATCTATAAAACCACAACATGAAACATTCATATCTCAAATCAAGTATAGCCATATGACTTTCACTTCCACACTAGCACAATTTTGGAATCATGCCTGCAATTTTCGGATCAACAATGATCTATTATGCAGAAGAACTGAGATGGCATTTGAGGAAGTGCATGTTCTAGTCTTGCTGTCTCCTATGGATTGGTTGTAAGAATTTGTCCGATCGAAGCATGTTTACGACTATGGTACCAAAGAGTCCATTTTTTATTCTCGGTTCTTGGATGTGTAATCTAGATTCCTAAGAGTCATATCATAATGCAAGTTCGAATTGGTCAGAAGTGCAGGAATTAGCGGCGTTTCTTAATTAAAAAGAGTGGACTTTCTATGTCAGGAAGTCTGATTTGATCCAAATCGTTTACACAGCGACCGAGGGGCCTATCGGCCGAGTAGCAACGGGGTTCCAGGTAGTAAGAAAGGGAGAGAAGAGGTGCGCGCAGGGATCAGATAAAAAAAAAGAAGAGCAAGAACCAATCGATCAATTACCTTGTTGTCGTCAGCCGATATAGCATTGACATGCCAAGAAAGAATGGTGTCGCGTAGAGATTTACGCGGCTTCTTCATGGCTTTGTTGGAAGGCTTCACCTTGCTTTGTCCACCGCCGGGCAATCTCCCACCTTTGCTTCCTCCTCCACCGCCATGGGGGTCAACGGGGCTAGCTTGCCCCGCACGGCCGCCTCTCCCCGGCTGGGCCTCCTGGCCATTCCCTCCTCCCTGGCCACGTTTTCCTCCCCGCTGGCTACCCTTTCCCCGCCGGCCACCTCCGGCTCCAAGGTCCTCTAGCTCCATTGTTGTTGCTTGGAGTTGAACAGTGGAGTACTACTACTTTGCAGCCGGCCTGGCTCTCTCTCAGACACTTTTCTTCCTTTGGATAAATTGCTTTTTCCCCCTGATAATTTTCTTGTATCCGTTAAGAACAACAGGCTTACTTTTTTTTTGCCTTGCACTAGATATGTCAGGATGAAACTGCAAATGTACAATGCAATGGTACATTGGGTTTTCTACTCTAATTATTCCCGTGGTCGAGAACAGTCCTAGCCCCAAGGTTTATAGTTGGCAAAGGGTAAGCCACTGGGACAAATGCGTGCGTCCGTGGCGGAGGAAACGGGCACAGTTATGTTGGCGAAAGGTGAAACCACTACGGCAGTTTGTTTAGTATCATATGCACGACACTATTTTCTTTTTTACTGGTATATATATATAGATATCTTGTGCACAATTAATTGACCTTAATTTCCCAGACTCAAGTGCAATTTACTTAACATAATCAGCATTCGATTTCGTGTTCCAATTCGAGACTAGCAAGAGGGGCTTCTATGGCGGTCAGCGGCAGCGGGAGATGTCGGAGGTGGAGGGCGGACATGGAGAATGGAGGTCGCTAGGATGGAAGGCAGCGGAGGCACACCATCGATACGGTCTGGAGGTTAAAAATGAAGGGCATCTCAAAGATTGTGTTGTTATTTTTCTTTTTATTGAGGTGTTTTGTATTGTTCGGTGTTTCTCTTAATGCGAAGGTCTTTTTTCACAAAAAAAAACAGTAGCGTTTTCCTTGGTTTACCCTAAGGCACTGTTTTATTCGTAGAATTATTAGAACACATGCATGAATAGGATAACCACAGGATTAGATTGGCATGTCTAGTTGAATCCTACGGGATTCAGAACCTACATGAATTTTCTTCAAGTAGGGCTCATTTGATTCAAAGGAATGCCCTAGAAACTTTTTTAGGATTTTCATCCTAAGGAATTTTTCCTATGTACACGGTTTGACTTGTAGGATTGAAATCCTTAGGAATTGTGACATAAGATTTGAGCTGATGGAAATTTTCCTCGAAAGCATAGTGCAATGCAATCCTATAGTGAAAAAAATCTGAATGATTCTAATCCTACGACTCAACGGTGCACATAGGAAAATTTTCTAAGGATAAAATAATTGTATAAAATTTCTATGGCATCCTTTGAATCAAAGGAGCACTAAAACAATTTCAACACTTGTACTATGTTGCTTTACGAGTGTGGTGTTTTCGAGGACAAGCTACATGTAGCTCTCTATTTTCAAACACTCAAAATTCGTATTTCAAACTTTCAAAAAAATCTGAAACAAAATCATAGAGGTAGCCAATAATGTATGCTACAAATGGTGTAAAATCTCAATACAAACTGATTTGTATTCTAGGATACACAAAATTAAAAATCTGTCAAAATTAGTAATCTTGAAATGTGTACTATTCACTATAAAATTTGTCAGAATTTTTCATTTTGTGTAGCCTAGAATATGAAAGTAGTTTGTATTGAGATTTTACACCACTGTATTACACATCACTAGCTATCTCCAGAATTTTGATTCAATTTAAAAAAATTAAAATATAAATTCTAAGTGTTTGAAAATAAAGAGCTACGTGTAGCTCAACCTCCGTTTGAAGTTTTCCGTTTGCTTTACAAGACACCTTAGGGTGTAGCCTATATATGTATCATTTCTCTGTCACCATGTTTTAGTTTCGCCTCCACCAAAATTCCAATCGTGCCATGCTGCCAGTGGTGACCATGGAGAGGTTGCAGGGGTTAGGTGGGGACTGCTAGAGTAAGATCCTCTGGCCATGGCCGGCCTCTTCCTCCGGTCCTCAGTTGCGCAAGGGCCTCTATATTGTGGCTTGCTATTAGATTTAGACGGTACTTAGGGTGCTTTGAGAGAGCCATCTAAAAATATTTAGGAAAATAGGGCACACAATTAAATAGAGCATTGTGGAGTGAATATAGAGCCTCTATGATTTTGAAAGTCCAGTCATGGGTCCTATCGTCTAGTATTCTCGAGTTTGGGAGGTTTTTAGGACTAGTTACTTTTAGACGAGAGAAATACTGGGGCTGTGATAAAAAAAAAAAACGATCCTCGAATCGCCTCCCAATTCAAAGAGAGTCCCGTCATGGCTCCTATCGTCCATCAGGCATGAGGAGTGGTGTGGGCACCGCGCGGTCAACAAGACAAGACAAGAGCGGGGGCCAGTGCGTAGCAGAACAGCAAGAAAGGAACTGAGCCAACTAGAGTGGGACATGCATGGCCGTAGGAGAGATACGAACGGAGCATGCAGAGATAAACAGGCGATTGCGTGCTGCAGGAAGATTATGATACTCTTCTGTCCATCATGACTCGAGGATATCGCGCAAAGGGATAGACGGCCAGCCGGTCTGCACGCAGGTCTTTGTCTTGTCAATCCAACACCATACACGTACGGCCAGCACCGCGCATGAACACACACAAGCACCTCTCTCTCCTTCTGTACTAGCAGCAGGGATTTTGTGACGGATTTGGCTGGCACGGTGAATGTGCACACGCAGTTTACTATTGGTATCCCTTCCATCCATTTGCGTATATGCACAGCAGCCTATAGATTCAAACTTTTTGAAGGCAAAAGCACCTCTTCTGCGCTGCTGTTTTGAATTTTAACTTTTTTTTCCATACCAAAATTTGAGCGGAGATTATTTCTCTAGTTAAACTCACAATCAAAAAACAAAAGGGAAGTGCTGGTCTAAGGGCTGGAGAGGAGAGAGAGAGTGGGGGAGCTGGAGTTTCCGCATGTGCCCCTCCCAGAATAGAGTCTGCATGCAGGTCCTTTTTGGGCACAGAGAAAGAAAATGAGCACAGCACAAATAAGGAAAGAGGGCCGTCTTTTTTTACATGAGTAGAGAGGACCGTTGGAAGGAAGTAGATTAGGAAAAAGACCTTGGCTAGGAGCATCTCCAACGGTCGCGCAATCGAAAAATGCGCCTGCGCCAAGATCCAGCCGGCCCGACCCATAATGATTAGCATGTTCACGGAGCATCCCAAATACGAATTCTCTAAAAAAAGGCCGACCTTCGTGAAGGTCTAAAAGTCTCTCCGCATGCGACACGTGGCGCGTTGTGGTGCCAGATTTTTTGTGGGAAGTGGTCTCATCGCTGCCAAGTGTCGCGAGGAGACGGGTGGGATAGGAGAGGAGAGAGAAGGACAGGGGAGGGTCCAGTTTCCCTTTATTTTTTTAGATTCGTTTTTTCAAAATGAAATATCTTGTGAACCGTAAATCTAAATTACGAACCGTTTTCAGTTTTGAGATCCTCGCGTCGAGATCTTCAAAACTAGATCCCATATTGATAGGTTTCGAGATATTTTTTTTTCGTACTTCCAATACTAGTGTGATTGTACTCGTGGTGTGTACCTAACTGTACTCGTGCTTGAACTGATAAGTACTTCTGTTTTTAGTGTACTTGGTGCAGTTTTTCCCTTTAATCGTGTGCGCAACTGTACATGTACTCGTTCGTGTGCGCGACTGTACTTACTCTGCGCTACTGTACCTGTCTTATGTGGGCGACTGTACCTGTACTCGCTCGTGTACGCGACTGTACTTACCCGTGTGCGCGACTGTACCTGTCTTATGTGGGCGATTGTACCTGTACTCGCTCGTGTGCGGACTGTACTTCCTCGTGTGCGTGACTGTATCTGTCTCGTGTGGGCGACTGTACCTGTACTCGCTCGTGTACGCGACTGTACTTCCTTGTGTGCGCCACTGTACATGTCTCGTATACACGACTGTACTTCCATGTATTTTGTAGATGAGATACGGAAACAGACCTAAACTATCTAGTTTTAATATCAGTTGAGTACGGCAAAGCATAAACAAAAATAGCTGACTACTTTGTTTGCATGCATCCATCGTGAAGTTCATGAAGACGTGAACTGGCCAAAGAGAAGTACGCGCGGGACGTACGTGATGCGCTCGGACACTCCCGCGAGGCTTGCCATACCCGGGAGTACACGCTCGCGGCGGAAGGGAGTACGCGCAGGCGTGCGCGGGCCTGCGCGGGACGGAGTACGTGATCCCGGGAGGTATACCACGTGTCGAGCAAACGAGAGCTTGCTTACCTTTGTAAAGGTTGGTCTTTACCTAACGATACCCTCCCAAATATGTTCCGCGTTAGCGTCTTGGCGGACGTGCGCGGTTGCGCTGACCGTCTGCGATACGGGCCCGCGGGGCACTGACAAATAAAAGCAAAAAAAATCTCATTAACTATTGATTGGCTAAAAGGACCATCTTTATAAATATTTTAGTCGAGTTAACCTAAAACTACGACGACCGTACGAATTCGCAGTCGCGCGGCCTACTACTGGCCGCCGACGTGTACTGAGGGGCCGGCACCGTCGTCGGAGCGCATGCGGGCGGAGAACGCTTTGCGATGCACACGTCACCGGGACTCTTCCTCGTCCCGGCGGCAGCGTTCGATGGCCTCGGCTAGAGCGGAGTCCCATTGGAAACTCTGCGAAACCGCGACCTCCGCCGCCTTCATGCGCGCCAGCTCCTCCTCCACCGCCGCCACGTGCGCCACCGCCACCCCTCCACCTTCGCCGCCTTCATGCGCTCCACCTCCACCTCCTCCTCGATCGCCATGCGCGCCACCTCCTCCTCCGCCACCGCCGCCAGGTCGGCATGGTAGCGGGCCTGTCCCTCGCCGCGATGGACTTCTCCAGCTCACGGTTCTAACGGTCGATTTGTGTGTGGTCTCGTCCCATCCACGCGGCCGCCTCTAGGTCAGAGCGCATGTACGCCTGCCTCATGGCGAGTGCATCGGTGCGAGCTTGCGCCTCCACCGCTAGGGCCTGACGATGACCGGCGTCCTCCGGGAGGCTCTCGAATGACACGAGCAACGCATACTGCTCGTCGCTCACATCCTCATCGCCGAGGAGGAAGCCCATGTCGTCATCGTCCTCGACTGCGTGGATGACGGTCTTGTGGCATGCAGGAAGAGCCCGAGCTGCTGCAGCAGGTTTTGAAAAGGGAATCAATCGTGATTTGGAACCTGTTCTTTACATGAATCCTCTTAACTAAGATTTTCTTATTTATACCTGTTCTAATGTTTTATTTTTTTCTGTTCTGGCTCGGTTATTTCGGGGCCTCCACCAGGCCGGCTCTAGCTGCCACTGTCGCCAGGTCGACTCTGACAGTCGCGGCCAGCTCATTTCTGGCCGCCGCAATCACCACCTTCGACGCCACGATTTCCTCCCTTGCCTCCGCGATCTCCCCCTACATGTGGGACATGGTCGACGACGCCAACTCCACGGCCGCCACCACGTCCGCCACCATCACCGCGTTCGCGTCCAGCTGCATGGCCTAGTGGCCGTACGCGCCCATCTGCTCCTCAGCGAGCGTCTCCGACGCATGGATGGCGGCAAGGTTTGGTTCATCCGGGTACGAGTGGCGGGCCATCTTGTAGGGTTCATAGCATAGAAAGCAAAAAAAATCCTACGCCACAACGAATAAACCAACAAGATCTAATCTAGGAGATGCATGTAATGATGCGGTAGCATGTAACAATGTGATAAGTTGATTTGCATAATGTTGCAAATCAGGTGCGAAAGCTTAACGGTTGGTGTCGATGTAGACGATCACGATCCATTCAATCTTGGCGATCCAACTCGATCAACTCCATCGCTTGTGCGGTGGCTCCGAGGTGATGCAAATGTACGGCTTGAAGACGTTGGCTCGTTCTTGTTCTAGCAAGTTGGAGTCAAGGTAGAGAGATCGCTCCAGCGTCACGATGGCATCACGATGGCATCACGATGAACTTGGTGCAAATGTGGCAGGGCTTCGCCCGGACTATCTTTTCGGAGTTCACTAGAATTAGGGTTCCGGCGAGATTCCAACGATCACCGGCGGAGGACGGGGAAGGACCCCGACGAGGGTGGGCGACGATCGACGGCGGCGGCAAGTTGGCGGCAAGGCGGGTGGCTTGGCGGTGGCGCTGGGCGCGGGGAGCTTGGGACTGCGTGGCTCTCGTGGCCTTGTGATGTTGTGGATAGACCCGGGGCTCCCGTATATAAAGGCTCGAACCCGAGAGGCCGTAGGATCTCTGAATCCTAATTGCATTCTTTCTCAAACCTTATCAAACTCATATTGGAACCAAATAAGGAAGTCCCCAAGTGAATCGGAATAGGAAGAGGAATGCTCCTCTCTCCCACTCCCAAACCGAGTGGAGGGAGGGCTCTCCCTCTTCCACTCGGCCACGGCGGCCAGATGAAGGAACATATCTCCTTAAGTAAGTGGCTTTGGTGTTGATGACAATGCATGGTTATATTTAACTAATCATGTTGTATAAGAATTGAATGTTTTAGTAATGATCATATTTGCCCAAAAGTTGAAGAGCTTGAAGATGTTATGGCGGGGTAATGGAATGATCTTCACTTGCGGAGTTGGATGGAAGAAAGAAAAGAAAGAGAGAAGAAATAAAGAATAAGAAAATGGAGAAAATGGGGCTAGAGGCCGGAGGTACCGCCGGGAGCGGGCGGTACCACCGCCCGGCCACGGCCGGAGGCTCCACGCACGGTACCGCTAAGGAGGACATGCTCACAGTATAGTTTCTAGGGAACTGGGGCGCTCGCCGGTACCGCGACCGGTACCGAGGCCGGTGATACCGCCCCGGCCCAGCCGGAGGTACCGCTCAGCCACGACCGGAGGTACCGGTCTCCCCTCGGCCCGCGACTCCTCCTCCCCCGCGACACATTGATGCAACGGCCGGTAGTACCGGCCCAACCTGGCTGGTACTACCGGTCACAGGCCTCCAACGGTAGGATCCCCTCCACGGGGGGTATAAATTACCCTTTCTTCCCCAATGGACTGGACCATAAAATTGCAAATCTTGGACCTCCATTGCTGAGCTCAAATCTCCTAGATCTATCTACTCCTCCACTCAAACTCCACCATACTTGAGGATTTGGTAGAGATGACCTAGATCTACTCTTCCACCAAAGGAATTTGTGTTTCATAAACATTCTTAGTGGATCTTTGTGAGGTGACCTCGAAACTAATCTTCGTGTAAAGCTTCGTGGTTACATCTTGGGAGCCTCCAATTCGGTTGTGGATATGTGCCCCAAGCTTTGTGTAAAGGTGCCGGTTGCGACCTCAAGGAAACCGCTTAGTGGAACACGGGCTAGGCCTTTGTGGTGTTTCTCACCAGAGAATTGGGTGAGCCTCCGTTGCGATGGTTGGCCTTCGTGGCATCAAACTACGGGAATCATATCATCGTCTCTCTGTGTGCTCCACCTCGGTTACCTCTATCCTCTACCGCCTTTAATACTTGTATCTTCTATTGTTTCTTGTATCTTGTCATATATAGGTGAATTCACATAGTTGCATATCTAGAGAATTTACCTTTGTGTCAACCTAAATTGAAAAAGAAATAAAATTTGAGATTACACCTATTCAGCCCCTCTCTAGGTGTCATACGATCCTTTCAATTGGTATCAGAGCCTCGGCTCTTATTCGGGCTTTATCACCTAAGAGAGTATGGCCGAAGAGGGGGTTGCTAGTTCGGAGCCCGCTGATGGCGTGTGATGCACACGTCCGTTGGGAACTGTGATGACCCAGCGTACCACTGCATGGTGTAGTACACAAGTCGTTGACATAACACAAGTGAAACACCGTTCCACTCATATTACATCTCTCAGAGTGGTACAACAGAAACATATGCGAGTCCAAGGTATGTCTATAGAAGTACACACGAGCTGTTTACATAAGATCAACACAACCTCCTACTTTACGGTGAGGTAAAACTTCAAATAAAGCTCCGGAAGAACGACTCGTAGTCTATCCGATTGCTAACTCTAGCTTAAGAGCTACTTGGCTTGCTATAGAATTCTAGCTACTTAGGTGCTAGGATTAGGGAAATGTTCCCTTCTATTACTAGTCTAAGCTTTTCCACTCTAGCTGATGCAGAAGTTGACTCCATTGGCTTCATTGACTGGATTCTTCTTCTTATTGCAGTTGACTCCTTTGTCTTCGAGTTCCACGGTAGTTTCTCCTTCGGTGCCTTGCTCTAAGAAGGGGTTCAAACGAGATAGAATGAGTACGAGCGTACTCAGCAAGTTCATATTAGGAAATATGTGTATCATGCACTAGCTACAGCCATAGACCAGAAAGTCGTAGGCGAATGCAAGTTTTCATAAACATTTCTTCAAAAGGTTTATTTTATTCTGAAAACTATGCCCGTCAGTCTTCACAGGTTGACTAGAACTTCGTGGAGTTCCTTTCCTGCCGCGTTCGCAGTTCCCTTCCCGGAACAGGGAGTGACAGTCACAATTCTTGATACCCTCTCGCAGAGGTGCGTTACTTTACCCCACAAGAGATCTTAACTTTGTTGCCGGCCGAGAGTATGTCCCCGTCCACACTTCCTTTGGTGTGAGGCCCAGTATAAGATCCAAGCCAATCACTGCCTTCTCCGCGACTGCAAACCCACCCTTTTGTCCACCCGCACACCTCCAGTAGACTCCCCCCGATAATACGGCTTTACTCATGGTGTACTTTGGACAATCCTTCATAGATCGTAGAGCCATCATCACTAATGGATGGGGATTTAAAGGCCATCCCAACCTACGGCGAGTGCCTCCAACACCCCGCCGGCTCTACCAATCCGTTGGCGTGCGAAGGGAAAAGATACAGCTGACTTCCCCAGGCCATTATAGATCTTATGGATAACGCGATATGTACGGCGCTAGAATCACCTGGACGGCATTGGTAATTAATCCTAGGGTGATATAACCCATTGCAATGGAACCTCCACCATATCAACACATACCATGGTTCCATTGCCCACCACATAGTCATATTCATAATTGTAAAATAATATTTTGCTTTTCAATGCATGAGTGATAAGTATAGTACTTTGCATATAGTTTGATAAAAATAATCAAATGACATGAGCAAGCGATGAACTTGCCTTTCTTGACTCGCAAGATTATGCGGGCAAAAGCTTCGATACGTGAGAACTCCAAATGCTGAAATACCATCATCGTCCGGTAAGGACAATGTTTAAAGAACTGGCAAAGATGCTATAATGCATAGTATGAGATGCAATCGTCCCGAGCGTAACCTAACCTCGATGATTTAGGATCTATGAGTTGTAAAGATTTCTTTCGGGTGTGTTGCACTTTTAGGATGGTTCTCAAACAAGGTTCTTATTAGGGTTTGGTTATATTAGCATCATAACCAAGTGATATAAGACATAATAACAATCATACACATAAAGAATAGTGGTGGAACAATATATAAAGAACAGTTGTCAATTTTAAGTTCTACATGACATAGTTGATGATTACTTATGCTATACTTCAAAAGAATAACTTTTGAAGAACATGTTGTTTAAGAAATATTGAGTATTTCAAAGAAGGATAGGGCTTCTAAGGTTTGATTGACATTTGTACTTCAAAAGAATAACTTTTGAAGAATAGGTTAAAATAAGAATATGAACTATTATAAATAGGAGCTATGGCTTTCTAGGGTTTACTATGGAATTCATTTAGTTCTCTAACAAGAACTAGTTAGGTTCTTTAAGTATAATGGTTTTATATATGTAGCAAGTATTGGTAGGGTTATCACCATAGTTTCCCATATACATCATATCAAAGGATGGTTATTAAGATGGTTCCATAGGTTTGCTATTAGGTTTACTATGGCTTCACATTTGCTTTACCAAATAATCTCTAATAGTTTCTAAGCTAAGTGGTTTATCATTTCCTAAGTAAGGTTTAGTTGGATAGGAACATGTGATGTGATTTGCTACACAAAGTTGATACTAGGGTTTATCATTATGGTTCTACTAGGGTTTAATGATTGAGGTTGATCTTAATGGTATGGTATATAGGAGTGGTGATCAATGGTACTAATTCAATTAACAAGTTAGGGTTTATACCTAGGTGATACTAGTGCATCATGTAGGTTTTAATTAAGAATAGGAACATGAAATGATAATCTCATGTGACTTGGTTTTATGCTAGTGGATCATGTCTTGTATTTGTTGGTCACATAATATGGTTCCCTATGTAAGGTGACATTCACATGATCACATGTGATAATCAACTAGGGTTTAGGGTTAAAGCAATTTCAAATGATCACATACAATAATGGGATCCAGATCCTAACTTATAATAAAACTAGGGTTTCTAAATTATGATCCAATTCTTAAAGTAATACTTGGTACTAGAATTAATGTGATTAAGTACTTGGAATAAAGTTATTAATAATTTTAACATGCTATTAATTTTTAGAGGGTTTAAGAATTAAAATAATTACTAGTTAGGGTTTATGAATTACCACTAATATTTAAGTTAATGTAAATATGATAAAGAAAATTAATCTTAACATTTTAATTAGTTACTGAATAGTTAAAATTTAATTTTGAAACTTCACTATTTATTGAATTCAAATTGTGTTTTAAATAAATGAAATGGCATAATTAATAAGGTTACAAATAAGTGATTTTTTATTTTGACACACATTTTTGTTTTATATTTTATTTGAATAGAGTTTATTTTTGTGAGCATTTTGATATATTATTCATATTTTTCTGAGTTGAAATGAATTTTATACAATTTTGCAAAGTTTCAGCTATTTACTGGAATTTGAAATTAACCTAAATACTAAACATACCGATTCGATTACACACACAGAGACAGACAGGTGGGTCCTGTGCCAGGTCACCTGCCTCGTTGGCAGTTGACTGGGTCAAAAAGTTCATCGGGTCCCACTGCCACGTCGACATCACCGGCGGCTTGACGCCGGCGAGTCAGAATGTGACGGCGACGCCGATTTCGGGCTCCCCGAGATGGTCTACTACATGTTTCTGGACCCCCTCGACCTGCTGAGCACGATGGTGGTGGCGGTATACCGAAATACTCACCGGAGCATTGCCGGAGAAGACATCTGCGGCGGCGCTACTCCGGCCAAACGACTAACCCGAGCTAGGAATGATGCTAGGAAGCGAAAGTTAGCTCTATAGATGCGCAAGCTCACCGTGAAGTTGATGGTGTGGTCGAAGACGACGATTGCCGCCGGAGTTGAGCTCGATTTCGCCATTACCGGCGAGGTACTGCAAAAGGGAATCTTCAAATTTGCGTTGTTGCGACTTCCCCTTGATGCTAGGCTCCTCCCAGATGATCTACACGCCAAGGCGCACCTCCTCGACCACGCGCCAGAGGCGGAGGTGGCTCCTACTACCGTGTTCATCATCGACGCCGATGACTGTGCGTGGAAGAGCACGAGAGATAGAGAGATGCTGAGGGGAAATGGATGGTTGGATGAGATCAAGGGGTGCTCGGCGGTGCTTTCCCCCCTATTTATAGACCGAGGAGAACTCTGAGGCCTCGACACGACGACGGTCATGGTCGGGATGTGGCGGTGCCTGGAAGCTTCTGGCTGGCATGGATTTCTTCGGCGTGGATAAGCTCGGACGCGAATTGAGTTGGGCGTGGTTCTGAGAGTCCTCGGCGACGTCCGGGCAAGCTTATCGACGAGGAGGTCGTGGCCTACTGGCGTCGCAGCGGTGTCGACGCCGGGGAAGAAGAAGGACGAAGCTTTTCTCCTCGCACGAATATTAAAGCGACCGAAGCGGTATTTGCTTTGGGCTGGACTGCTCCTGGGCCGTGGTGTGGGTTGGTCTTGGGCTCAGCTGGTTGGCTGCGGGCTGCTGCGGTTAGGCCTGGGCATTCGGTTTTAACCAAAAATTCGGTTCGGTTATTCGGTTTTTTGATAATTCGGGTAATAAGAAATGAGAACCGAAGTTATATCGGTTTCCTAATTAATTTGTAATTCGGTTACTTGACAATTCGGTTCGGTGTTCGGTCTTTAACCGATTTAACCTAATTGTGACAAGAAATAAAAAATTAAGTACGTATGATGGCATGCAGTAGCTTGGTAGTTGCAAAATTTCCTTGACTAGAAAGCTAGGGCCACATACGACAAGGACTATTGAGCCCGTATACACTACTAGTGCTACTAACTCCAGGAACCATACGACCATGTAGTAATAAATTACTCATACATAGCTAGATGAAGCAAAATAAAACTAGACAGATGTTTGTATACACGTACTATTTTTTGGAAGAACTTGTATACATATACTACATGCATGAGGTTTTTTAGGGATGTGCATGGGCTGCAAGGAGACATGTGATGTGGTACGTGGAGTCTGAGACTTTGGCATGCTTGTAGTTTGCTTGTTGGGCAAAAGAATTAGTTGAAATGATTGACAGTGGAGCTCTGCATGAGAAGCTCTGCATGAGACGCTCATGCTATCATTTAACGATATCTCGGGTTTTAAGGTTATTTCGGTTAGCAGATGGTCAAAACCGAATTTTTTAACATAAATTCGGTTTTTCATATTTAAGCACCGAAATTGTTTTCGGTCATTTCGGTTTCGGTGTATTCGGTTTCGGTTTCGGTTAGTTTGGTTCGGTGTTCGGTGCTCGGTTTTTTATGCCCACCCCTAGCTGCGGTGCTGGGCTCGCCGAAGAGGTAAGCCTGGTAAGCCCCCCTCTCTCTTATACTCTTTTCTATTTTCTCTTTTTATTTTTTGTTTTGATATTTCTATTTGAATTCAAATTTGAATTCTGTTTTGTTTTACAGGTTCAAAAATACTTGAATATTAATATCACTTCATGATAATACTCACTTGCATAGTTCTTTTGTTCAAACAACTATTTAATAGATGATTAGCTTGGTGTTCTTGTGAAGTGCATTTTAATTTGAAAATGGATATGGTTTAAATGTGTATCTCTATTCCTTTTTATTTAGGAACCACTCTGTTTGAATGGTTGAAAATTATAACATGTGCTTGGTGAACACTTTGTTAAGTTTGACTTGTACATCATAATATGGATTGTGCACATTTTATAATTATAGCTAGAGTTTAAAATAAATGGCAATAGGAATGGATTGGTTCATGATTTTATGTGAAGAATTATTCCTAAGGTTTTAAGAAGATGGTTAAGAAAATTCTATAATCACTAATCTGGTTGTAGTAAACTTTAGCTTGAACTAATTAAGATGGATTCTATGTTTATAATTAGCAATGCATTTACTAATGATGGTTTAATTGATAGAACACTACTTCATTTGGTCTACTAGGATGGAAAGGTAGAGTTCAATATTTTATGTGAAGTAATTCCTAGGTGAAAGGTTAGGGTTTTGGTGATGCTTCACTAATTGAAATATTAAATAGGCATGAGGTATGGCAGGGTTCTACTCATGACCCAAAGTAATCCATGGATTGGAATTCAAATATGGTCTAGGGTTTTAGTCATGATCACATATATAGGTTTAACTTATCATTTCAATTTATAAGGTAAGATCATGCATTAGACATGATCCACTTATTCCTCACTAATCCCACTATAATATTCCTCTCATCACTCTCATCCTAAATTCTTAGGGTTTATAATTAATACCAAGTTGTGATGATTATGGAATTGGTTTCCTAAGGTATTGCTATTGGAATAGGATTCTCACCTCCAAGATCAAATATTGACTTGAATAACTAGGATTAGTACTTCCCTAATATGCTTGTATGAACATGGCTATGGTTAGTATTATAACTTCTCTCACTTCTCAATGTCTTGGAATATCCTAAGGTCCTACTTAAAAGATGATGATATGATCCTCTAAATATATGGTTTTCCCAGGAATTCTACCTTGGTATCTTTTGTAGCTTGTTCTTCATGAAATCTGATAAACCTGCATCTTGTGGTATGCCTCCACCTCCTAGCTTCTTCATCTTGATCCTAGCTAATGCATAGAGTAGCTCTATGTGGGTGCTCCCTTGTTTCATGCTACAAGTGATCAAATGGATGAAGGGTGTGGCTCTATTTATAGGCTTGGGCAAGCTCTAATATCATGACACATAGGTGGTGACTCTTGTGTTGGTTTGGTGAGTAAGGTGCTTGGTTGTCATGCCCTCATCCATAGCAATCCTTTGAGCATGAGGTGGCAAAGCTTGGAAAGCAAGTCATGTAGATATTTTCATCCTATGTGGCAAGATCATTATCCTCTCATATGATTTATTTTTGGATAGCCAAGTGGCATTTGCTACTAAATATCATGTGGATGGTTTTATTATTGTGGATGAGTCATCATACCATCTTTGATTGGATTTACATTAATATTGGTAAAAAGGTTAAGGTTGAGGGTTATTTCTCAAGTTTGGATAGTTGGTGTTTGAATTCATCTAGGCATGATCATATGCGTTTCAAAATACTCATAGTTAGTTTTATTCAAATAGTTTGAACTATAATTTGTAATGTAAATGGATTTAGTTTTATGATATTCCATGTATTTAATAAGTTATGATTTAAATAAGAATGTGTGGCTTTTATGCACTTTAGACCCTGTGGTTTACCTTATTTATAAGTGAATTAAATTACACACAAAGGTCATTGCTAACTTTTAAGTGTTAATAAGTTAGGGTTTGATTCTTAAAGAATGTGTTGTTGTAAATCTAATTCCATTTGATCTAATCCATAGATCAAATCATCTCTACCCAAAACAAGGTTTAGCAAAGATCACGGTGAAGTTTATAGCGCTTGACTTGATGATCTACTTCAATTCCGAGCAAGTCAAGTGAAACTTCGATTCATCGTGGTAAGTTTTATTTGAAGCGCGAAAAATCCCCGGATTTTCCATGCATGAATGCAATGCACACTTTGGTGTTCTCTCATTTTATTGCCTCTAAACCTGGGATATTACAGCCTCTCCCCCTTAAACTGAACTTCGTCCCGAAGTTCGAACGCTCTCATGTTTCGGAATGTGGAACGGACTTGAACAGATCACAATCCTTTCAAACTCCCTAGTGATGTCATTAGATATAATTGAATATATCCCTTGTCTCGATCCTTCATGACGTCTTCTAATGTCTGGCACTGATACTTTCTTCAATTCTATGATTTCTTCCAACACTCTAAGCTTATAGGCTTACTCTCCAAAGATTCTTGGATTAGGACATCTTCTTATGCTAATGGACTTTACTAATGGTTGTGGTGATAGCTTCCTATCTCGGGTACTCAAAGCTTGGTTATACCAGCTACGATAATCCAGCTGCGGTGCACAAACTTAATTCTAAAAGATTCATTTAAGGTAGGGTATTGTTTTCCCTTACTACCATAACGAAAGTAATGGTACTTAGTAAGGTATTCACAATAGGCATGGTCCTTGTGGTTTATTCCTACGAATGGACTAGACTCATTTAGTCCATCCAATCATGGCTTCTAGTTTATGGTAGTTATCCTCCTTTTGGTTTCTTTAGGTTCCATGAAAGGAATCTTTCTACTAGGCTTATGTTTTAATATGGTCAAACTTCTTCGTCTTAAGCCTTCTTAAGCCTTGATTGTCCTTCGACATCTTCTTCATCCAACTTCATTATCTTAGACTTACTTGAGTTCTCTTGGTTTTGAGTAATTACAATCACCCACTCAAGTTAAGGTCTAACCCTTACTTCCTCGAGATATGACCCTCGGCTTCTTGTCTGACAACCTCCTGAGAGTACTTTTATATGGGTACTTCCCAACAACCTTATAAAAATAAGATCGGACTTCTTCTCGGTTCGAGACCTTCTTCTTGGTCCATCATACTCCAAATATTATATCTTAATACTTCTCATTCAGCCTTCCTCCCCCCTTGGAGTTTACTAATGATCTTCCAACTTCCTTTCTTCTAATCATTAAACTCCAAGGTTAGGTAGTTGGTTTAAGTCTGGTTTATATTTTGTACCTTTCTAAAGTCTCACGAAGAATTCTTGGTGATGTATCCACACAGTTGTGGGTATCCATTATGAATCCTCCGACTAAATATTTACCAACTACGAGATACCAGCTGTGAAATACTAGCTGCGGAATCCCCCTTTCTTTTAGGGTAAAGAAATGTTCGGATCTGTGGGCTATCCGGTACCATGTGCAGACTACCTAGTACCGGATGTGGCTTATTGGATACCAGCTGTGGCTATGTTATGGTTCTAGTCAATATCGACTTACCAGTTTGTGGCTACTTTTATAGTTTTAGTTAAGAGATACCTCACTTCACATACTTTCTCTTCATGATTATCCTATATCAGCTGCGGTCTTATTATACCAGCTGCGACTTCACTTGTCTATTTTCCTTCTTCTAGGGTTTGTTTTGCAGGAAACCACTTGTTGACACTATGAAAATAGTATTGTAAGTGACTTCGCTTGCATTCCCTTCTTCCATAATGAATACGGCTCTATTTCTACTACTCCATATTCACTATTTTTCTCACTTTCAAGATACTTCCATGTTGAAGTACTCCTTGATTAAGGATAAAAATGAGTTTGATTGATCCTTCCTTTAGAGTATTGTGGTTGCTTCCCACAATTTGACTTCTTTCTTCCAGTGAATCTTCATCTTATTTTTAAAATCTTCAGAATTCGTCACTTCCTCACACGAATACCTTTACCCTCTAGACCTATAACATCAAGTAAGAGCTTGATATTGCAACATGCATTTGCATATCAAAGTCAAACTTCATGTATGGATCTAGTCAACCAATGAAGATTCAAGAAAATCCAAGAAAATCCAGCTTTGTGCCTACAATACACATCTTTATATGCCTGAATATAGTAGTTGGGTAAGACATCCCTAAACATCAGGATCAGATGTGTAGTATATAACACCACATAAGATAGGTTTAGGTTGTGATACTTAGCACAATACGTGAATTTCTACTATTTGTCTCAACATTTATCTTAATTGCACATTTGCAATAAGACAAACTTGAAACAAAATGGCATGGGATAGCTGAAGTTAATCCTAGTTTTCTTTAGAAGTACTAACAGAATAGTATACCATATATATGTGCTATTGAGGACTACTTCCTATAATACAATTGGTTCTAACATGTCTACTCTAAACATATGATTGTTTAGAATACACCATTTATAACTCTAGGATTTCTCTATGTGATAGGCTCTAAATAATCCTTGTTTAAATTAAGGACTATGATTCTAACATACTTGGTACAGTTATTAGGATTTTAAGGCCTAAGCTTTTGAACTATTCCCTAAATCCTACTCCTCATCATACTTCTGTTAACTTACTTATGATGTTCTACTTCCTCTCATCATGATTCTCAAGTGAATCATATATGATTACTTAGTTTATTATTGAAAGTAGACTCAGGTAACTCCTATCAATCTTCCTTACCTCCTATGATTGACTCATCATAGGTATATACTACCTCATATAACTTATCTCCCTTACTTAACATCAGCCATTTGACATTTTAAATGACTCTTACTTAACCATACTTGTATTGGTATACTTCTTCCAATAGGATATCTTCCTTATGGTTGTATCCTCTCTTTGGACTACCATGTATTGTATACCAACTGTGGTCTACTACCACCCATTTATCTTAAGCTCCAATGGTGTTCTAATTATTGGGAATGAAGTAAGATAACTAACTAACTTTACTTAAGAAAATAGATAAGAAAGATTGACTCAAGTGTGTCAGGATTATTCTCAAGTGAATACCCATCTCAAGTCAAAAGAATGGTTGGTTTAGCATAGTTAGCTTAGCTAAAACACTTCCTATAGACACTACCAAACCTATAGGTCTCCTTTAAAGGGTTTTAATCCTAGGGTCAAAGCATTTGCTACGATACCGAGCTGTGATGACCCGGCGTACCACTGCATGGTGTAGTACACAAGTCGTTGACATAACACAAGTGAAACACCGTTCCACTCATATTACATCTCTCGAGTGGTACAACGAGAAAAATATGCGAGTCCAAGGTATGTCTATAGAAGTACACACGAGCTGTTTACATAAGATCAACACAACCTCCTACTTTACGGTGAGGTAAAACTTCAAATAAAGCTCCGGAAGAACGACTCGTAGTCTATCCGATTGCTAACTCTAGCTTAAGAGCTACTTGGCTTGCTATAGAATTCTAGCTACTTAGGTGCTAGGATTAGGGAAATGTTCCCTTCTATTACTAGTCTAAGCTTTTCCACTCTAGCCGATGCGAAGTTGACTCCATTGGCTTCATTGACTGGATTCTTCTTCTTATTGCAGTTGACTCCTTTGTCTTCGAGTTCCACGGTAGTTTCTCCTTCGGTGCCTTGCTCTAAGAAGGGGGTTCAAACGAGATAGAATGAGTACGAGCGTACTCGGCAAGTTCATATTAGGAAATATGTGTATCATGCACTAGCTACAGCCATAGACCCGAGAAAGTCGTAGGCGAATGCAAGTTTTCATAAACATTTCTTCAAAAGGTTTATTTTATTCGAAAACTATGCCCGTCGGTCTTCACAGGTTGACTAGAACTTCGTGGAGTTCCTTTCCTGCCGCGTTCGCAGTTCCCTTCCCGGAACAGGGAGTGATAGTCACAATTCTTGATACCCTCTGCAGAGGTGTGTTACTTTACCCCACAAGAGATCTTAACTTTGTTGCCGGCCGAGAGTATGTCCCCGTCCACACTTCCTTTGGTGTGAGGCCCAGTATAAGATCCAAGCCAATCACTGCCTTCTCCGCGACTGCAAACCCACCCTTTTGTCCACCCGCACACCTCCGGTAGACTCCCCCGATAATACGGCTTTACTCATGGTGTACTTTGGACAATCCTTCATAGATCGTAGAGCCATCATCACTAATGGATGGGGATTTAAAGGCCATCCCAACCTACGGCAGTGCCTCCAACACCCCGCCGGCTCTACCAATCCGTTGGCGTGCAGAAGGGAAAGATACAGCTGACTTCCCCAGAGCCATTATAGATCTTATGGATAACGCGATATGTACGGCGCTAGAATCACTGGACGACATTGGTAATTAATCCTAGGGTGATATAACCCATTGCAATGGAACCTCCACCATATCAACACATACCATGGTTCCATTGCCCACCACATAGTCATATTCATAATTGTAAAATAATATTTTGCTTTTCAATGCATGAGTGATAAGTATAGTACTTTGCATATAGTTTGATAAAAATAATCAAATGACATGAGCAAGCGATGAACTTGCCTTTCTTGACTGCAAGATTATGCGAGGCAAAAGCTTCGATACGTGAGAACTCCAAATGCTGAAATACCATCATCGTCCGGTAAGGACAATGTTTAAAGAAGCTGGCAAAGATGCTATAATGCATAGTATGAGATGCAATCGTCCCGAGCGTAACCTAACCTCGATGATTTAGGATCTATGAGTTGTAAAGATTTCTTTCGGGTGTGTTGCACTTTTAGGATGGTTCTCAAACAAGGTTCTTATTAGGGTTTGGTTATATTAGCATCATAACCAAGTGATATAAGACATAATAACAATCATACACATAAAGAATAGTGGTGGAACAATATATAAAGAACAGTTGTCAATTTTAAGTTCTACAGGACATGGTTGATGATTACTTATGCTATACTTCAAAAGAATAACTTTTGAAGAACATGTTGTTTAAGAAATATTGAGTATTTCAAAGAAGGATAGGGCTTCTAAGGTTTGATTGACATTTGTACTTCAAAAGAATAACTTTTGAAGAATAGGTTAAAATAAGAATATGAACTATTATAAATAGGAGCTATGGCTTTCTAGGGTTTACTATGGAATTCATTTAGTTCTCTAACAAGAACTAGTTAGGTTCTTTAAGTATAATGGTTTTATATATGTAGCAAGTATTGGTAGGGTTATCACCATAGTTTCCCATATACATCATATCAAAGGATGGTTATTAAGATGGTTCCATAGGTTTGCTATTAGGTTTACTATGGCTTCACATTTGCTTTACCAAATAATCTCTAATAGTTTCTTAGCTAAGTGGTTTATCATTTCCTAAGTAAGGTTTAGTTGGATAGGAACATGTGATGTGATTTGCTACACAAAGTTGATACTAGGGTTTATCATTATGGTTCTACTAGGGTTTAATGATTGAGGTTGATCTTAATGGTATGGTATATAGGAGTGGTGATCAATGGTACAAATTCAATTAACAAGTTAGGGTTTATACCTAGGTGATACTAGTGCATCATGTAGGTTTTAATTAAGAATAGGAACATGAAATGATAATCTCATGTGACTTGGTTTTATGCTAGTGGATCATGTCTTGTATTTGTTGGTCACATAATATGGTTCCCTATGTAAGGTGACATTCACATGATCACATGTGATAAGCAACTAGGGTTTAGGGTTAAAGCAATTTCAAATGATCACATACAATAATGGGATCCAGATCCTAACTTATAATAAAACTAGGGTTTCTAAATTATGATCCAATTCTTAAAGTAATACTTGGTACTAGAATTAATGTGATTAAGTACTTGGAATAAAGTTATTAATAATTTTAACATGCTATTAATTTTTAGAGGGTTTAGGAAAATTAAAATAATTACTAGTTAGGGTTTATGAATTACCACTAATATTTAAGTTAATGTAAATATGATAAAGAAAATTAATCTTAACATTTTAATTAGTTACTGAATAGTTAAAATTTAATTTTGAAACTTCACTATTTATTGAATTCAAATTGTGTTTTAAATAAATGAAATGGCATAATTAATAAGGTTACAAATAAGTGAATTTTTATTTTGACACACATTTTTGTTTTATATTTTATTTGAATAGAGTTTATTTTTGTGAGCATTTTGATATATTATTCGTATTT
Organism: Lolium rigidum; assembly: GCF_022539505.1. Taxonomy (NCBI): domain Eukaryota; kingdom Viridiplantae; phylum Streptophyta; class Magnoliopsida; order Poales; family Poaceae; genus Lolium; species Lolium rigidum. The sequence goes on along the minus strand of NC_061510.1, from coordinate 226,033,903 downwards.
TTCTGAGTTGAAATGAATTTTATACAATTTTGCAAAGTTTCAGCTATTTACTGGAATTTGAAATTAACCTAAATACTAAACATACCGATTCGATTACACACACAGAGACAGATAGGTGGGTCTCGTGCCGGGTCACCTGCCTCGTTGGCGGTTGATCGGGTCAAAAGTTCATCGGGTCCCACTGCCACGTCGACATCACCGGCGGCTTGACGCCGGCGAGTCAGAATGTGACGGCGACGCCGATTTCGGGCTCCCCGAGATGGTCTACTACATGTTTCTGGACCCCCTCGACCTGCTGAGCACGATGGTGGTGGCGGTATACCGAAATACTCACCGGAGCATCGCCGGAGAAGACATCTGCGGCGGCGCTGCTCCGGCCAAACGACTAACCCGAGCTAGGAATGATGCTAGGAAGCGAAAGTTAGCTCTATAGATGCGCAAGCTCACCGTGAAGTTGATGGTGTGGTCGAAGACGACGATTGCCGCCGGAGTTGAGCTCGATTTCGCCATTACCGGCGAGGTACTGCAAAAGGGACTCTTCAAATTTGCGTTGTTGCGACTTCCCCTTGATGCTAGGCTCCTCCCAGATGATCTACACGCCAAGGCGCACCTCCTCGACCACGCGCCGGAGGCGGAGGTGGCTCCTACTACCGTGTTCATCATCGACGCCGGCGACTGTGCGTGGAAGAGCACGAGAGATGCTGAGGGGAAATGGATGGTTGGATGAGATCAAGGGGTGCTCGGCGGTGCTTTCCCCCCTATTTATAGACCGAGGAGAACTCTGAGGCCTCGACACGACGACGGTCATGGTCGGGATGTGGCGGTGCCTGGAAGCTTCTGGCTGGCATGGATTTCTTCGGCGTGGATAAGCTCGGACGCGAATTGAGTTGGGCGTGGTTCTGAGAGTCCTGGCGACGTCCGGGCAAGCTTATCGACGAGGAGGTCGTGGCCTACTGGCGTCGCAGCGGTGTCGACGCCGGGGAAGAAGAAGGACGAAGCTTTTCTCCTCGCACGAATATTAAAGCGACCGAAGCGGTATTTGCTTTGGGCTGGACTGCTCCTGGGCCGTGGTGTGGGTTGGTCTTGGGCTCAGCTGGTTGGCTGCGGGCTGCTGCGGTGCTGGGCTCGCCGAAGAGGTAAGCCTGGTAAGCCCCCCTCTCTCTTATACTCTTTTCTATTTTCTCTTTTTATTTTTTGTTTTGATATTTCTATTTGAATTCAAATTTGAATTCTGTTTTGTTTTACAGGTTCAAAAATACTTGAATATTAATATCACTTCATGATAATACTCACTGCATAGTTCTTTTGTTCAAACAACTATTTAATAGATGATTAGCTTGGTGTTCTTGTGAAGTGCATTTTAATTTGAAAATGGATATGGTTTAAATGTGTATCTCTATTCCTTTTTATTTAGGAACCACTCTGTTTGAATGGTTGAAAATTATAACATGTGCTTGGTGAACACTTTGTTAAGTTTGACTTGTACATCATAATATGGATTGTGCACATTTTATAATTATAGCTAGAGTTTAAAATAAATGGCAATAGGAATGGATTGGTTCATGATTTTATGTGAAGAATTATTCCTAAGGTTTTAAGAAGATGGTTAAGAAAATTCTATAATCACTAATCTGGTTGTAGTAAACTTTAGCTTGAACTAATTAAGATGGATTCTATGTTTATAATTAGCAATGCATTTACTAATGATGGTTTAATTGATAGAACACTACTTCATTTGGTCTACTAGGATGGAAAGGTAGAGTTCAATATTTTATGTGAAGTAATTCCTAGGTGAAAGGTTAGGGTTTTGGTGATGCTTCACTAATTGAAATATTAAATAGGCATGAGGTATGGCAGGGTTCTACTCATGACCCAAAGTAATCCATGGATTGGAATTCAAATATGGTCTAGGGTTTTAGTCATGATCACATATATAGGTTTAACTTATCATTTCAATTTATAAGGTAAGATCATGCATTAGACATGATCCACTTATTCCTCACTAATCCCACTATAATATTCCTCTCATCACTCTCATCCTAAATTCTTAGGGTTTATAATTAATACCAAGTTGTGATGATTATGGAATTGGTTTCCTAAGGTATTGCTATTGGAATAGGATTCTCACCTCCAAGATCAAATATTGACTTGAATAACTAGGATTAGTACTTCCCTAATATGCTTGTATGAACATGGCTATGGTTAGTATTATAACTTCTCTCACTTCTCAATGTCTTGGAATATCCTAAGGTCCTACTTAAGAGATGATGATATGATCCTCTAAATATATGGTTTTCCCGAGAATTCTACCTTGGTATCTTTTGTAGCTTGTTCTTCATGAAATCTGATAAACCTGCATCTTGTGGTATGCCTCCACCTCCTAGCTTCTTCATCTTGATCCTAGCTAATGCATAGAGTAGCTCTATGTGGGTGCTCCCTTGTTTCATGCTACAAGTGATCAAATGGATGAAGGGTGTGGCTCTATTTATAGGCTTGGGCAAGCTCTAATATCATGACACATAGGTGGTGACTCTTGTGTTGGTTTGGTGAGTAAGGTGCTTGGTTGTCATGCCCTCATCCATAGCAATCCTTTGAGCATGAGGTGGCAAAGCTTGGAAAGCAAGTCATGTTGATATTTTCATCCTATGTGGCAAGATCATTATCCTCTCATATGATTTATTTTTGGATAGCCAAGTGGCATTTGCTACTAAATATCATGTGGATGGTTTTATTATTGTGGATGAGTCATCATACCATCTTTGATTGGATTTACATTAATATTGGTAAAAAGGTTAAGGTTGAGGGTTATTTCTCAAGTTTGGATAGTTGGTGTTTGAATTCATCTAGGCATGATCATATGAGTTTCAAAATACTCATAGTTAGTTTTATTCAAATAGTTTGGACTATAATTTGTAATGTAAATGGATTTAGTTTTATGATATTCCATGTATTTAATAAGTTATGATTTAAATAAGAATGTGTGGCTTTTATGCACTTTAGACCTCGTGGTTTACCTTACTTATAAGTGAATTAAATTACACACAAAGGTAGTTGCTAACTTTTAAGTGTTAATAAGTTAGGGTTTGATTCTTAAAGAATGTGTTGTTGTAAATCTAATTCCATTTGATCTAATCCATAGATCAAATCATCTCTACCCAAAACAAGGTTTAGCAAAGATCACAGTCGAAGTTTATAGCGCTTGACTTGATGATCTACTTCAATTCCAGCAAGTCAAGTGAAACTTCAGTTACTGTGGTAAGTTTTATTTGAAGCGCGAAAATTCCCCGGATTTTCCATGCATGAATGCAATGCACACTTTGGTGTTCTCTCATTTTATTGCCTCTAAACCTGGGATATTACAGGAACCCCAGAGGAAGGTGTGATGCGCACAACAGTAAGTTTTCCATCAGAAAGAAACCAAGGTTATCGAACTAGTAGGAGATGAAGGCCACGTGAAGGTTGTTGGTGGAGGAGTGTAGTGCGGCGCAACACCAGGGATTCCGGCGCCAACATGGAACCTGCACAACACAACCAAAATACTTTGCCCCAACTTAACGAGTGAGGTTGTCAATCTCACCGGCTTGCTGTAAACAAAGGATTAAACGTATGGTGTGGAGAATGATGTTTGTTTGCAAAGAATAGCGAGAGAACAGAGATTGCGATAGATTGTATTTCAGATGTAAAAGAATGGACCGGGGTCCACGAGTTCACTAGTGGTGTCTCTCCAATAAGATAAGTAGCATGTTGGGTGAACAAATTACGGTTGGGCAATTGACAAATAGAGATGCATATACATATCATGATGACTACTATGAGATTTACTTAGGGCATTACGACAAAGAACATAGACCGCTATCCAGCATGCATCTATGCCTAAAAAGTCCACCTTCGGGTTAGCATCCGCACCCCTTCCAGTATTAAGTTGCAAACAATAGACAATTGTATTAAGTACTGTGCGTAATGTAATCAACACAAATATCCATAGACAAAGCATCGATGTTTTATCCCTAGTGGCAACAGCACATCCATAACCTTAGAACTTTACGTCATTGTCCCAGATTCAATGGAGGCATGAACCCACTATCGAGCATAAATACTCCCTCTTGGAGTTACAAGTATCAACTTGGCCAGAGCCTCTACTAGCAACGGAGAGCATGCAAGAACATAAACAACACATATATGATAGATCAATAATCAAATTGACATAGTATTCAATATTCATCGGATCCCAACAAACACAACATGTAGCATTACAAATAGATGATCTTGATCATGATAGGCAGCTCACAAGATCTAAACATGATAGCACAAGAGGAGAAGACAACCATCTAGCTACTGCTATGGACCCATAGTCAAAGGATGAACAACTCACGCATCAATCCGGAGGCGAGCATGATGATGTAGAGTCCTCCGGTGATGTTTCCCCTCTCCGGCAGGGTGCCGGAGGCGATCTCGTGAATCCCCCGAGATGGGATTGGCGGCCGCGGCGTCACAGTAACTTTTCTCGTATCGTGTCTCTCGGTGATAGGGTTTTCGCGACGGAGAGAATATATAGGCGAAGGGGCAGAGTCGGGGGACGCTCGAGGGGCCCACCCCATAGGGCGGCACGCCCAGGGGTGGGGCCGCGCCCCCCTAGGGTGTGGCCGCCTCGTCGCCCCTCTTCGTCTCCTCTTCGGACTTCTGGAAGGCTCCGTGCAAAATAAGACCGTGGGCTTTTGTTTCGTCCAATTCCGAGAATATTTCCTGTGTAGGATTTCTGAAACCAAAAACAGCAGAAAACAAGAACTGGCGCTTCAGCATCTTGTTAATAGGTTAGTGCCAAAAAATGCATAAAAATGATGTAAAGTGTATATAAAACATGTGAGTATTGTCATATAACTAGCATGGAACATAAGAAATTATAGATACGTTTGAGACGTATCAAGCATCCCCAAGCTTAGTTCCTACTCGCCCTCGAGTAGGTAAACGATAACAAGGATAATTTCGAAGTGACATGCTACTATCATAATCTTGATCAATACTATTGTAAAGCATATGAAGTGAATGAATTGATTCGAAGCAATGGTAAAGATAATGACTAAACAAGCTGAATCATATAGCAAAGACTTTTCATGAATAGTACTTTCAAGACAAGCATCAATAAGTCTTGCATAAGAGTTAACTCATAAAGCAATAGATTCTTAATAGAAGGTTTTGAAGCAACACAAAGGATGATTAAGTTTCAGCAATTGCTTTCAACTTGTAACATGTATATCTCATGGATAGTTGTCAACATAAAGCAATATAACAAGTGCAATAGGTAAACATGTAAGAATCAATGCACACAGTTGACACAAGTGTTTGCTTCAAAGATAGAAAGAAGTAGGTAAATTGACTCAGCAAAAAGTAAAAGAAAGGCCCTTCGCAGAGGGAAGCATGGATTACTCATGTGCTAGAGCTTTTTATTTTGAAAACATGGAAACAATTTTGTCAACGGTAGTAATAATTCATATGTGTTATGCATTAGACCTCCTATAAGTTGCAAGCCTCATGCATCGAATACCAATAGTGCTCGCACCTTGTCCTAATTAGCTTGGATTTCCATGGATTATCATTGCATTACATATGTTTCAACCAAGTGTCACAAAGGGGTACCTCTATGCCACCTATACAAAGGTCCAAGGAGATAGATCGCATTTGATTTCTCAGTTTTGATAGATCTCAACTTGAGGACATCCATACCGGGACAACATAGAAAACAGAGAATGGACTCCTCTTTTTAATGCTTAAGCATTCAACAACAGATAATATTCTCATAAGAGATTGAGGATTAATGTCCAGACTGAAACTTCCACCATGATACATGGCTTTGGTTGGCGGCCCAATGTTCTTCTCTAACAATATGCATACTCAAACCATTTAATCATGATAAATCACCCTTACTTCAGACAAGACGAACATGCATAGCAACTCACATGATATTCAACAAAGGTGTAAAAAGTTGATGGCGTCCCCAGAAACATGGTTACCGCTCAACAAGCAACTTATAAGAAATAAGATACATAAGCAACATATTCAATACCACAATAGTTTTTAAGCTATTTTCCCATGAGCTATGTATTGCAAAGACAAGGAATGAAATTTTTAAAGGTAGCACACAAGCAATTTACTTTGGAATGGCAGAGAAATACCACATATAGGTAGTTATGGTGGACTGATACGTCTCAAACATATCTATAATTTCTTATGTTCCATGCTTGTTTTATGACAATACCTACATGTTTTGTTCACACTTTATATCGTTTTGATGCGTTTTCTGGAACTAACCTATTGACGAGATGCCGAAGTGCCAGTTCCTGTTTCCTGCTGTTTTTGGTTTCAGAAATCCTAGTAAGGAAATATTCTCGGAATCGGACGAAATCAATGACCAGCATCCTATTTCTCCACGAAGCTTCCAGAACACCCGAGAGGGACCAGAGGGGGGCCACAGGGCCACCACACGCCAGGGCGGCGCGGCCAGGGCCTGGGCCGCGCCCCCTATTGTGTCACCGCCTCGTCAGCCTTCCGACTCCGCCTCTTCGCCTATTTAAAGGTCCCTGACCTAAATCTTCGATACCGAGAGCCACGGTACGAGAAACCTTCCAGAGCCGCCGCCATCGCGAAGCCAAGATCTGGGGGACAGGAGTCTCTGTTCCGGCACGCCGCCAGGACGGGGAAGTGCCCCCGGAAGGCTCCTCCATCGACACCACCGCCATCTTCATCACCGCTGCTGTCTCCTATTATGAGGAGGGAGTAGTTCTGCATCGAGGCTGAGGGCTCTACCGGTAGCTATGTGGTTGATCTCTCTCTGTACCCCAATACAATGATCTCATGAATTGCTTTGCATGATTGAGATCCATATGATGAGCTTTGTATCACTATTAGTCTATGTGCTACTCTTGTGATGTTATTAAAGTAGTCTATTCCTCCTTCACGGTGTAATGGTGACAGTGTGTGCATCGTGTAGTTCTTGGCGTAGGTTATGATCATAATCTCTTGTAGGTTATGGAGTTAATTATTACTATGATAGTATTGATGTGATTTATTCCCCCTTCATAGTGTAAAGGTGACAGTGTGTATGCTATGTTAGTACTCGGTTTAAGTTGCAAAGATCTATTATGCTCTAAAGGTTACTTAAATATGAATGCCAAATGTTGTGGAGCTTGTTAACTCCGGCATTGAGGTGCTCTAGTAGCCCTACGCAACGAATGGTGTTCATTATCAAACAAGAGTATATGTAGCACAAAGGAAGAGAACTTATTTATTATGTGATCAATGTTGAGAGTGTCCACTAGTGAAAGTATGATCCCTAGGCCTTATTTCCAATACTGCAAACACCGCTTGTTTACTGTTCTGCTGCATGTTTACCATCAACTGCACGCCAGCAAGCACTTTTCTGGCGCCGTTACTACTGCTCATATTCATTCATACCACTTGTATTTCACTATCTCTTCGCCGAACTAGTGCACCTATACATCTGACAAGTGTATTAGGTGTGTTGGGGACACAAGAGACTTCTTGTATCGTGATTGCAGGGTTGCTTGAGAGGGATATATTTGACCTCTTCCTCCCTGAGTTCGATAAACCTTGGGTGATCCACTTAAGGGAAACTTGCTGCTGTTCTACAAACCTCTGCTCTTGGAGGCCCAACACTGTCTACAAGAATAGAAGCACCCGTAGACATCAAGCACTTTTCTGGCGCCGTCGCCAGGAGGTAAGGTAAAAGGTATTCACATCCTCCGACTACTAAGCTATTTCCTAGCACTGTTGCCGGTGTGTGAGTGCTCGAAGCTATTTCCTTTAGATCCTGCAATTGCATCTTTTTGTTTCTTGTTTACACTAGTAAGGCTTAATGGAAGACAACAACAAAATGAGAGATCTTTATGAACTTTATCTTGAATTAGGACATGATGTGTTTGAAGAGAAAATTGAAAAACCCATGGAACTTATGCATGCTAATGGGAATGTTATTAGTATGAATGCTTTGAACACCATTGTTGCTAATGCTATGGAACAATTTAAGCTTGGGGAGGTCGGTTTTGATGAAAATGATCTCTTTAGTCCTCCGGGTATTGAGGAGAAAGTTTATGTTGATTATGATATGCCTCCTATTTATGATGATTATAATGATAGTGGTCTTTTGGTGCCGCCTACTATGGAGGATAAGTTTAATTATGATTACAATATGCCTCCTATATTTGATGATGAGAATAATAATGATAGCTACTTTGTTGAATTTGCTCCCACTACAACTAATAAAATTGATTATGCTTATGTGGAGAGTAATGATACTTTTATGCACGTGAATAAGAATGATTTATGTGATACTTATATTGTTGAGTTTGTTCATGATGCCTCTGAAAGTTATTATGAGAGAGGAAAATATGGTTGTAGAAATTTTCATGTTACTAAAACACCTCTCTAATATGCTGACATTTTTGAAGTTACACTGGTTTTATCTTCCTATGCTTGTTACTTTGCTCTTAATGAACTTGTTTATTTACAAGATTCCTATGCATAGGAAGCATGTTAGACTTAAATGTGTTTTGAATTTGCTTCTTGATGCTCTCTTTTGCTTCAATTCCTATTTTTTGCGCGAGCATCGTTAAAATTGCTGAGCCCATCTTAATGGCTATAAAGAAAGAACTTCTTGGGAGATAACCCATGTGTTTATTTTACTACAGAACATTTGTTTTATATTTGAGTCTTGGAAGTTTTTACTACTGTAGCAACCTCTCCTTATCATGTTTTTGTGCCAAGTAAAGTCTCTATGGTAAAGTTGATGCTAGATTTGGATTGCTGCGCAGAAACGGAATTACTGTCTGTCACGAATTTGCGCAGAACTCTCTGTAAAAAAATCAAAAAAATCTGCCAATTTACGTGCGTGATCCTCAGATATGTACGCAACTTTCATTAGTTTTGAGCTTTTTCATCTGAGCAAGTTAAGTGCCCCTGAAAAATTCGTCTTTACGGACTGTTCTGTTTTGACAGATTCTGCCTTTTATTTCGCATTGTCTCTTTTGCTATGTTGAATGTATTTCTTTGTTCCATTAACTTTCAGAAGCTTTGTGCAATGTCCAGAAGTGTTAAGAATGATTGTGTCACCTCTGAACATGTGAAATTTTGATTATGCACTAACCCTCTAATGAGTTTGTTTTGAGTTTGGTGTGGAGGAAGTTTTCAAGGGTCAAGAGAGGAGGATGATATACTATGATCAAGAAGAGTGAAAAGTCTAAGCTTGGGGATGCCCCCATGGTTCATCCCTGCATATTTCAAGAAGACTCAAGCATCTAAGCTTGGGGATGCCCAAGGCATCCCCTTCTTCATCAACAACTTATCAGGTTTCTTCTCTTGAAACTATATTTTTATTCGGTCACATCTTATGTGCTTTACTTGGAGCGTCTGTGTGCTTTTATTTTCGTTTTTTTATTTTCATTCTCTGAATAAATTCATGCTTATGTGGGAGAGAGACATGCTCCGCTGTTGCGTATGAACACATGTGTTCTTAGCTTTACTTTTAATATTCATGGCGAAGGTTGAAACTGCTTCGTTCATTGTTATATGGTTGGAAACGGAAAATGCTTCATGTGGTAATTGGTATAATGTCTTAAATAACTTGATACTTGGCAATTGTTGTGCTCATATAGATCATGTTTAAGCTCTTGCATTATGTACATTGCACCTATTAATGAAGAACTACATAGAGCTTGTTAAAATTTGGTTTGCATGATTGGTCTCTCTAAGTCTAGATATTTTCTGGTTGAGGTGTCTGAACAACAAGGAAGACGATGAAAAGTCTTATAATGCTTACAATATGTTCATATGTGAGTCTTGCTGCACCGTTTTATACTTGAGTTTGCTTCAAACAACCTTGCTAGCCTAAGCCTTGTATTGACAGGAACTCTTCTCGTGCATCTAAATCCTTGAACCAAAAACTATGCCATTTGTGTCCACCATATCTACCTACCACATGGTATTTCTCTGCCATTCCAAGCAAATACTTCATGTGCTACCTTTAAACAATTCAAAAGCTATTATCTCTTATTTGTGTCAATGTTTTATAGCTCATGAGGAAGTATGTGGTGTTTTATCTTACGATCTTGTCATTTACTTTGACAGACTTTCACAATGGACTAGTGGCTTCATCCGCTTATCCAATAATTTTGCAAAAAGAGCTGGCAATGGGGTTCCCAGCCCCAATTAATTAACTTTCATTAATAATTCTCTTCACATGTTTTGCTCTGATTCATTAGTAAGCAACTTAATTTTGCAAATAGACACTCCTCCATGGTATGAGATTGTTGGAAGGCACCCGAGGATTCGGTTAGCCATGGATTGAGAAAGAAAAGGTGGGGAGGAGTGTCATCCATAAATAAATAAAAAACTAAACTAAAGTACATGTGTAAACAAAAGAGAAGAGGGATGATCTACCTTGCTGGTAGAGATAACGTCCTTCCTGGGGCCTCTCTTGAAAGTCTGGTTGATAAGGTAGTTAGAGTACCCGCTACCATTCGTTGACAACAACAAACACCTCTCAAAACTTTACTTTTATGCTCTCTATATGATTTCAAAACTTGAAAAGCTCTAGCACATGATTTAATCCCTGCTTCCCTCTGCTAAGGGCCTATCTTTTACTTTATTGTTGAGTCAGTTTACCTATTCTCTCTATCTTAGAAGCAAACACTTGTGTCAACTGTGCATTGATTCTTACATGTTTACCTATTGCACTTGTTATATTACTTTATGTTGACAACTATCCATGAGATATACATGTTACAAGTTGAAAGCAATTGTTGAAACTTAATCATCCTTTGTGTTGCTTCAATGCCTTCTACTAAGAATTTATTGCTTATGAGTTAACTGTTATGCAAGTCTTATTGATGCTTGTCTTGAAAGTACTATTCATGAAAAGTCTTTGCTATATGATTCAGTTGTTTACTCATTGTCTTCATCATTGCTTTGAATCGCTGCATTCATCTCATATGCTTTACAATAATGTTGATCAAGATTATGTTGGTAGCATGTCACTTCAGAAATTATCATTGTTATCGTTTACCTACTCGAGGGCGAGTAGGAACTAAGCTTGGGGATGCTTGATACGTCTCAAACGTATCTATAATTTCTTATGTTCCATGCTTGTTTTATGACAATACCTACATGTTTTGTTCACACTTTATATCGTTTTGATGCGTTTTCCGGAACTAACCTATTGACGAGATGCCGAAGTGCCAGTTCATGTTTCCTGCTGTTTTTGGTTTCAGAAATCGTAGTAAGGAAATATTCTCGGAATCGGACGAAATCAATGCCCAGCATCCTATTTTTCCACGAAGTTTCCAGAACACCTGAGAGGGACCAGAGGGGGGCCACAGGGCCACCACACGCCAGGGCGGCGCGGCCAGGGCCTGGGCCGCGCCCCCCCCTATTGTGTCACCGCCTCGTCAGCCTTCCGACTCCGCCTCTTCGCCTATTTAAAGGTCCCTGACCTAAATCTTCAATACCGAGAGCCACGGTACGAGAAACCTTCCAGAGCCGCCGCCATCGCGAAGCCAAGATCTGGGGGACATGAGTCTCTGTTCCGGCACGCCGCCGGGACGGGGAAGTGCCCCCGGAAGGCTCCTCCATCGACACCACCGCCATCTTCATCACCGCTGCTGTCTCCTATGATGAGGAGGGAGTAGTTCTCCATCGAGGCTGAGGGCTCTACCGGTAGCTATGTGGTTGATCTCTCTCTCTGTACCCCAATACAATGATCTCATGAATTGCTTTGCATGATTGAGATCCATATGATGAGCTTTGTATCGCTATTAGTCTATGTGCTACTCTTGTGATGTTATTAAAGTAGTCTATTCCTCCTTCACGGTGTAATGGTGATAGTGTGTGCATCGTGTAGTTCTTGGCGTAGGTTATGATCATAATCTCTTGTAGGTTATGGAGTTAATTATTACTATGATAGTATTGATGTGATTTATTCCCCCTTCATAGTGTAAAGGTGACAGTGTGTATGCTATGTTAGTACTCGGTTTAAGTTGCAAAGATCTATTATGCTCTAAAGGTTACTTAAATATGAATGCCGAATGTTGTGGAGCTTGTTAACTCCGGCATTGAGGTGCTCTAGTATCCCTACGCAACGAATGGTGTTCATTATCAAACAAGAGTATATGTAGCACAAAGGAAGAGAACTTATTTATTATGTGATCAATGTTGAGAGTGTCCACTAGTGAAAGTATGATCCCTAGGTCTTATTTCCAATACTGCAAACACCGCTTGTTTACTGTTCTGCTGCATGTTTACCATCAACTGCACACCAACAAGCACTTTTCTGGCGCCGTTACTACTGCTCATATTCATTCATACCACTTTTATTTCACTATCTCTTCGCCGAACTAGTGCACCTATACATCTGACAAGTGTATTAGGTGTGTTGGGGACATAAGAGACTTCTTGTATCGTGATTGCAGGGTTGCTTGAGAGGGATATCTTTGACCTCTTCCTCCCTGAGTTCGATAAACCTTGGGTGATCCACTTAAGGGAAACTTGCTGTTGTTCTACAAACCTCTGCTCTTGGAGGCCCAACACTGTCTACAAGAATAGATTCACCCATAGACATCATGGACACAAATGGCATGAGTTTTGGCTCAAGGTTTTTGGATGCACGAGAAGCATTTCCTCTCAGTACAAGGCTTTGGCTAGCAAGGTTGTTTGAAGCAAACACAAGTATGAACCGATACAGCAAAACTTACATAAGAACATATTGCAAGCATTATAAGATTCTACACTGTCTCCTTGTTGCTCAAACACTTTTACCAGAAAATATCTAGACTTTTAGAGAGACCAATCATGCAAACCAAATTTCAACAAGCTCTACAGTAGTTCTCCACTAATAGGTTTAAACTACATGATGCAAGAGCTTAAACATGATCTATGAGAGCTCAAAACAATTGTCAAGTATCAAATTATTCAAGACATATACCATTTCCCACATGAAGCATTTTCTGTTTCCAACCAAATAGCAATCAATGAAGCGGTTTTCAACTCCGCCATGAACATTAAAAGTAGAACTAAGAACACCAGTGTTCATATGAAAAAGCGGAGCGTGTCTTTCTCCAACACAAGGAATGCTAGGATCCGATTTTATTCAAACAAAAACAAAAACAAAAACAAAAACAAACAGACGCTCCAAGTAAAGCACATAAGATGTGACGGAATAAAAATATAGTTTCACTAGAGGTGACCTGATAAGTTGTCGATGAAGAAGGGGATGCCTTGGGCATCCCCAAGCTTAGATGCTTGAGTCTTCTTGAAATATGCAGGGATGAACCACGGAGGCATCCCCAAGCTTAGAATTTTCACTCTTCTTGATCATATTATATCATCCTCCTCTCTTGACCCTTGAAAACTTCCTCCACACCAAACTCAAAACAAACTCATTAGAGGGTTAGTGCATAATCAAAAATTCACATGTTCAGACAGGACACAATCATTCTTAACACTTCTGGACATTATCCAAGGCTACTGAAAGTTAATGGGACAAAGAAATCTACTCAACACAGTAAAAGAGGCAATGCGAAATAAAAGGCAGAATCTGTCAAAACAGAACAGTCCGTAAAGACGAATTTTTTCGAGGCACTTAACAGGCTCAGATGAAAAATCTCAAATTGAATGAAAGTTTCTTACATATCTGAGGATCACGCACGAATTTTTTCAGCATTTTACGAGTTTCCTACAGAGAGATCTACTCAAATTCGTGACAGGTAAAAAATCTGTTTCCGCACAGGAATCCAAATCTAGTATCAACTTTACTATCAAAGACTTTACTTGGTACAACAACAAAATAAACATGATAAGAAGATGTTTCTACAGTAGTAACAACTTCCAAGACACAACAAAACAATAGTAAAAATAAATAAAAAACAACATGGGTTATGTCCCAAGAAGTGCTTTCTTTATAGCCATTAAGATGGGCTCAGTAATTTTAATGATGCTCTCGCAAGAAATAAGAGTTGAAGCAAAAGAGAGCATCAAAAGCGAATAAGAAACACTTTTAAGTCTAACGCACTTCCTATGAAAAGGAATCTTGTAAATAAACAAGTTATGTAAGCATAATGCAATAAGCATAGGAAAACAAGACAAGCGCAACTTCAAGATTTTAAGCAAAAAGAGAGGTGTTTTAGTAACATGAAAATCCCTACAACCATATTGTCCTCTCTCATAAAGATTTTCAGTAGCATCATGAACAAACTCAACAATATAACTATCACATGAAACATTCTTATCATGAGCTACATGCATAAAATTATTACTCTCCACATAAGCATAGTCATTACTATTAATTGTAGTGGGAGCAATTTCAATAAGATAGCTATCATTATTATTCTCATCACCATAATCATCATATATAGGAGGCATATTGTAATCATAATTAATTTTCTCCTCAATAGTAGGTGGACTGAAAATATGATAGTCATCATTGTAATCATCATATATAGGAGGTAAAGTATCATCAAAGTAAATTCTCTCCTCCATGCCTGGGGGACTAAAAATATCATGCTCCTCAAAACCAGCTTCCCCAAGCTTAGAATTTTCCATAGCATTAGCAACAATGGTGTTCAAAGCATTCATACTAATAACATTGCCATTAGCATGCATATAAAGTTCCATAAGTTTTTAATTTTCTCTTCAAACACCTCATGTCCTAACTCAAGATAAATACTATAAAGATCTCTAATATTTTTGTAGTTTTCCATTAAGCCTAACTAGTGAAGTCACACAACTTAGTGTTCTGAGGAGTACTCATTTTAGCAATAATAAAAATAAACAAAGCAAAACCGAATTAAACAAAGTAAAACAAGTAACTATTTTTTTTGTGTTTTTGATATAAAGAGAGCAAACAAGACAGAAAATAAAATAAAGTAAAGCAAGACAATAAACAAAGTAAAGAGATTGGATGTGAGAGACTCCCCTTGCAGCGTGTCTTGATCTCCCCGGCAACGGCGCCGTGAAAACAGTCTTGATGGCGCGTGATGCACACGTCCGTTGGGAACCCCAAGAGGAAGGTGTGATGCGCACAGCAGTAAGTTTTCCCTCAGAAAGAAACCAAGGTTATCGAACCAGTAGGAGATGAAGGCCACGTGAAGTTTGTTGGTGGAGGAGAGTAGTGCGGCGCAACACCAGGGATTCCGGCGCCAACATGGAACCTGCACAACACAATCAAAATACTTTGCCCCAACTTAACAGTGAGGTTGTCAATCTCACCGGCTTGCTGTAAACAAAGGATTAAACGTATGGTGTGGAGAATGATGTTTGTTTGCAAAGAACAGCAGAGAACAGAGATTGCAGTAGATTGTATTTCAGATGTAAAAGAATGGACCGGGGTCCACAGTTCACTAGTGGTGTCACTCCAAGAAGATAAATAACATGTTGGGTGAACAAATTACAGTTGGGCAATTGACAAATAGAGATGCATATACATATCATGATGACTACTATGAGATTTACTTAGGGAATTACGAAAAAGAACATAGACCGCTATCCAGCATGCATCTATGCCTAAAAAGTCCACCTTCGGGTTAGCATCCGCACCCCTTCCAGTATTAAGTTGCAAACAACAGATAATTGCATTAAGTACTGTGTGTAATGTAATCAACACAAATATCCTTAGACAAAGCATAGATGTTTTATCCCTAGTGGCAACAGCACATCCATAACCTTAGAACTTTCCGTCATCGTCCCGCATTCAATGGAGGCATGAACCCACTATCGAGCATAAATACTCCCTCTTGGAGTTACAAGTATCAACTTGGCCAGAGCCTCTACTAGCAACGGAGAGCATGCAAGAACATAAACAACACGTATATGATAGATCAATAATCAACTTGACATAGTATTCAATATTCATCGGATCCCAACAAACACAACATGTAGCATTACAAATAGATGATCTTGATCATGATAGGCAGCTCACAAGATCTAAACATGATAGCACAAGAGGAGAAGACAACCATCTAGCTACTGCTATGGACCCATAGTCCAAGGATGAACTACTCACGCATCAATCCGGAGGCGGGCATGATGATGTAGAGTGCTCCGGGGATGATTCCCCTCTCCGGCAGGGTGCCGAAGGCTATCTCCTGAATCCCCCGAGATGGGATTGGCGGCGGCGTCATAGTAACTTTTCTCGTATCATGGCTCTCGGTGATAGGGTTTTCGCGACGGAGAGAATATATAGGCGAAGGGGCAGAGTCGGGGGACGCTCGAGGGGCCCACCCCATAGGGCGGCGCGCCCAGGGGTGGGGCCGCGCCCCCCTAGGGTGTGGCCGCCTCGTCGCCCCTCTTCGTCTCCTCTTCGGACTTCTGGAAGGCTCCATGCAAAATAAGACCGTGGGCTTTTGTTTAAAACAGGAACTAGCGCTTCGGCATCTTGTTAATATGTTAGTGCCGGAAAATGCATAAAAATGATGTAAAGTGTATATAAAACATGTGAGTATTGTCATATAACTAGCATGGAACATAAGAAATTATAGATACGTTTGAGACGTATCACCCGCATCCATGGAGGACATCAAGGTGTTGAAATCGTCAATCTCCTCGATGAATGACTCCATGAGTGAATTAAGGGAGATGATGATGAGCTTTATGTAAGCCAATAGACCTCCTATCCCTCCTACCACCACTACAGAGGTTGGCACTCCTAGTTTGGATAAGACCTCTCTTGGTGCCCCTGCGGAGGCCGAAGCCAAGGAGGAAGATGGTAGTGGTGAGTCCTCTCCCAAGATAGATCCTAAAGCCACCGGAGTGTACTCGATGGTTGCTCCTCCGCCCGTGTACTCTCCGGATCCTCCCATTCCCCACCCTCGCATAAATCCACGAGGAGATCCACCGTCACTTAATCCTAATGAATTTTCTTTGTGGCAAACCAAGATGAAGTCCTATTTAAATTCCTCATGTATTGAACTACGGAGAATTGTTGTGGAAGGTTACAAGCCTCACAATCCTAATGGTTTTATCGTAGGGAAGTGGTTGATTGTCAACTCAATGCCACCGCCTTATATATGATTCAACAAGCCGTTAGCGAGGATGATTGACCCTACATCGAGAAGGCTACCACCGCTAAGGATGCTTGGGATATTCTCGCCGGAGTATTCCTTGGAAGCTCAAGCATGAGGCAAAATAAGTTCCAAGAGGTTAGCAATAAAGCCAAAGGATTTTACATGGAATATGGTGAAAACCATCGGGATATGTACCTCCATCTCAAGGCTCTTGCTATCACCTTTCGAGACCTTGGTGCCACATATGTTGATGATGATTGGATCAAGAGGAAGTACATCAAAGCTCTCTTGCCCTTTGAACCGGCCGATCTAAGGATCCTCAAGAACAAGCACAACTTTGAGCAAATGATCTCCAATGATGTCATGCAAGAAATGGATGCTTTCAAGGTTGAGTCAAAGATTGCGGTTGATAGCCGTGCACAGGACATTGGGATGAAGAGAAGTGAAAACCTTGCATTGAAGGCACAAGTTTGTGAAGACGATGAATATTTGAGGGAAAGTAAGTACGAAGGGCACTCCAAAGAACTCAAACGTGATCTACATGGTCACATAGCTCTTCTCACAAAATCCTTTTGTAGAGACCCTTCCAAGTACAAGTTAAAGGGAAACCAAAGAGGAGATGCCAAGGGCCCAAGATTTAGAAATTGCTACTATTGTGGCAATCAAGATCACTTCATTGCCGAGTGCCCATATGAGAATAGAGAATATCATGGTGGAAAGCTCATCCTCAAGGACAAGTCAAAGGCCCCTCGCAAGAAGCCATTTGTCAAGAAACGTGGCTATGACATTTGCAAGAAGCCATCAAAGTATGTGTTGATTGCCCGTGAGGAGTATTCTTCCGGAGAAGAAGAAGATGTCAAAGACGACACAAGAAGTGAGGTGGCTGCCATTTCTATCACCTCCACACCTTCATAATCACTCTTTGAATCCCCCAATGAGGACTCATCCAACAATGCAAGATGTCTTATGGTCAAGACTTCTCAAGTTCTCACTTCCGGAGATGAAGAAGGTGTTCACGAAGACACATTGAGTGAAAAGGCCACTAGTGCCTCTACCCCTATGAAATCTCTCTACGAATCTCCAAATGAGAACCTCTCTTTCAACCTCAACAAGTGCATCATGGCCAAGACATACGAGGTAACAATTTCATCCAAACCCACCTCCAAGACTATTGTTTCGGAGTGTGATGTTGAGAGTCTCAAGATAAAGAGAGAAATTATTAGCTTGGATGAACTTATCTCTAACCTGCAAGGTGAAGCCAAAAAGCATGTCCAAGCTCTCTTGGATAGGCTGCACATGCTAATGATCTCCTTGATCTCAAGGAGAGATTTGAGAGAGAAAAACCGATGAGACCGGTGCATTATCTCAAGCTCTTTGGGAAGAGCAAGAGCTTAGAGAAGCTCTAGAGGAAAAGTTGTCTTCCATTGAGGGAACTCACAATGAAACCTTATCCAACCTCACTAAAGAGTGTGATCATGCTATGGCCTTATCTAATGTGCTTTAAAAGGAAAATTTTGAATTTGGTGTTGGTCATGCTAAACTAACTAAGGAGTTATAGAAACTTGAAAAAGCTCACAAGGCCCTGGAAAGTGAATTCTCTACCCTTACCAAGTCTCATGAGCAACTTCAAATTCAGTTAACTAAAAATGATATGCCTAGTTCTTCTACTTCTTCTTGTGATCATGTAAATGTTATTAAGGAGAACACTAGGTTGAAGGCCAAGTTAGCTAAGTCCTTTCCTCCCCAAGGTGAGAAAATTTTGGATGATCTTTTGAGAAATCAAAGGTCAAACAATGGGCAGAAAGGGATTGGATATAAGTCAAACACAAATAAGAACAAGAAGGCCAAGCCCACACAAGCAAAGGAGAAAAATGTTGTGGGTGGTTATGTCACTAGGGATAATACCACCCATAATAACTTTGCGGGAAAGTATAATCCTCATTATGTGCTATTCCGTGATTACTATGAAGATGTTTATGCTAAATATGTTGGTCCATATGATGGTTATGTTACTTGGTCTATTTGGGTTCCTAAGACCCTTGTTACTAACAAAAGAGGACCCATTGAGAAATGGGGACCTAAAACAAAGACTTGATCTCATGTAGGACTATGCCGCTGGAGGGTCAAAATGGGTGCTTGATAGTGGCTGCACAAGTCATATGATCGGTGGCAAGGACCTCATGATGGATTTGAAGCCTAACTTGGACATGTGGACCGTTACCTTCGGCGACAACTCCAAATCTAAGGTATTGGGTCTTGGCAAGGTTGTGGTTGCACACAACGTTACTCTTATGGACGTCATGCTTGTCAAGACTCTTGGTTACAATTTGTTCTCCGTTCATGCCCTAGGCAAGATGGGTTTCGCCGTCTTCATTGATGTTGATATTGTGGTTCTCTTGTGGAGCAAGACTCTAAAAGTCGCTTTCGTTGGGTACGTCGAAAACAACTTGTATGCGGTGGACTTTTCGGGGAAAACCACTACAAATGTGATGTTCTTATTCGGAAAGGCGGACGTGGGTTGGCTGTGGCATCGCCGTTTGGCCCATGTCAACAGGAGGACTTTGCAAAGTCTCCACAAGGGAAACCATATTGTGGGACTAAAAGACAATGGTTGTTTCGCCAAAGATCGTGTTTGTAGGGCTTGTGTTGAAGGTAAAATGCATGATTCTCCGCATCCAAGCAAGACCATTGAAAGAACATGGAGCCCCCATGTGTGGTTTTGGTAATTGATGACAATCCCTATGGACTAACGGTTGTATTGAGAATCTATCTTAGGTCGTGTCCATACCCATGTGTGGTCTCAAGGTTGCAAGAAGGAGAAGATCGTGTTCAATGAAGAAGACGGATGAAGACGGTGTCGAAGAGAGATGAAGACGGTGTAGAAGATGAAGAGGGATGAAGACGGCGTAGAAGATGGATGAAGACGGTGGCGTGCGTAGAAGATGGAAGAAGACGGTGGCGTGTATGTTGGAAGAAGATGGTGGCATGTACAATGACGAAGAGGGTGAAGACGGAGCTTGCCGACTCGAGAGGAACACGCAAGGATAAGGTTTGTGCTCGATATGATAGTGGGTCGCATCATCGGAGAGAGCTCAAACCTTGCATGCATAGCATCGTTTTTGTCGGTTGTTCTTGGTTCTTATCCTTGATATGTATGAGAGCTTGTGTTCATTCTCATGACAAGCTCTACCTCATCGGAAACGGATTTCGGAGCATCGCATGTTGCATGTGCGAGGGTGATGATTTTCCCGATATACCATATTGAGAGGTTACACCTCTATGACCATGACAAAATCATCATCCACTCTTTTCCATGTTTTCACCTTGTGTGGAGGTATCTCTTGTCGCCCTCTTTCCAACAAAATTGGTTTCACCCTAATCGGAGTTGCCTAGTGACATAGGCATCCCCAATGAGCCT
Organism: Lolium rigidum; assembly: GCF_022539505.1. Classification (NCBI taxonomy): domain Eukaryota; kingdom Viridiplantae; phylum Streptophyta; class Magnoliopsida; order Poales; family Poaceae; genus Lolium; species Lolium rigidum. The sequence goes on along the minus strand of NC_061510.1, from coordinate 226,013,422 downwards.
GCCGAAGATGGTACCCGGGGTTTACTGAAGGCCCACAAGTCGAAGAATATGAAGTTCGGAAGCCCAGTTAGTATTAAGGAAAGTTGAGTTGTATTAGGAAATATAGAGACTTGTAACTTTACGGGTCGAACTCAGAGAGTCTCCCGGAATTTGTAATCTTGTGTAACACGATACCCTCGGCTCCGCCTCCTATATAAGGGGGAGTCGAGGGACAAAGAGAGGATCGAATCCATTGTCAACATAACCTTAGTTTCTTAATCGTCGAGTACTTTTCGGCTGAAACCTTCGAGATCTACTTGCCCTCTACTTCCAACCAAACCCTAGTCTACAATATGTAGGCATTGACAAGTTAATACCTTGTCAATTGGAACCGACCGTGGGGATTAGAGGCGACAAGGAGCTGATCTCGATGGCACGTTCAAGATCGTCGACTTCGTCGGTAGAAAGCAACGCGATGGATCGAGGTAAACAGATCGAAACTGATCTAGTCGATTTTGTTCCTCACCCGCCCTCCCGTTTGGATGCATATGCGTATCTGGAGGAGCCCATGGAGATGACGTTCAGAAAGTTCCGATTCTGTGTCGAGAAAGAAGGATCGTATTGTCTCGAAGTTCCGATCTCGACGGGATTATCGGCGGTCGATTCTGACTTTTCGTCAAGCGAAGAGGAGGTTTCGTCGCCACGCTTCATCAACACTATGGCAAGCGAAAAGCTCGCCAAGATCTTTAGCGACATGTCCTTCGAGTCGTCTCCGGACTCTGATATAAGCAGCGACTCAGACAGCATCGACAGCTTCAATTTCATCGACAGATCTATTGTTGTTGGAAAGGTCTTCACCAATCTATACGATGGTGTCACCAATCCTGACAAAAATCAAAATTCAAAATATCATCAGATCTATGCAATTGACGAAACAAATCGAGCAGAGCCGGAGACGTCAGAGGCTTTCGACGATGCGGGAAACCCATATGTCGATCCTGCTGATCTCAGGCGAGGTTTAGGCACTAAATATGTCGGGCCTACACCGCGTTTAAGGATCCAACTCCCACAAGAAGCGTGGGACAGAGCCGCAAGAGCCATGGATGGTACAGAACCAATGACCACAACTGCTACGGCAGAAGAATTGCAAGCTTACCAATACAGACTCGCTCGTGTTGGTAGAGAGTTAGAAAAACAGACAACTGCACTGAATAGAAGAAAGGAGGCAGCTTCCGCGTCAAGCAGGCGAAGGGCAGATCTAAGCCGACAGTCAGGAACTTCGGGAGATAGTCACAGAGAAGCTCGAAGAAGAGCAAGATCTCGGCTGCAAAATATACCTGAAGCAGAGAGAGAAAATTTAGTTCAAAACCTCGACATGCCTTTTATGTCAATCGACACAAGGGGAAATATCATCCCCAAAACACCGGAAGCTGGATACATGGCAACGCAAGCTTTCATCCTCGCGTCCAGGCCACCTCCTGGGGATCCGAGAGAAGCGTTGTATAACATGGCCATGGCAGGAGTTGGAGCCATGGGAACAGCATTCACAACTACACCTCCCGAAGGAGCTGCAAGGCAAAATAGTCCGCGACCTACTGCAGTAGTGCAGGATCCCCCGAGAGCGAGTGGAGCAACAGATTCAGCAACTCAGGCAAGGGTGGATAGAGCGCGACAGGACAGAAGAGAACATCGGCATTCACCAGAAGTTGATGAAGAAGATATGTGTGGGCTCCCGTGTTTCACGAGACGAGTCCGAAAAACACGGGTCCCGTCAGGGTTTAAGTTACCTGACAATTTCAAAAAAATTGATGGTCTACAGGATCCCGAGGATTGGCTAGTTGATGGAGTACCCGATAAAATATGACTGGGACTCAACATATGGTAAGACCTTAAGCGGCACCTGTCGAGTTAACACCAGTATCCCAAGATCATGTCCAGGGACGTGATTTTGAAGTAGGTTCTTGCGGATTGCCACTAGAGCAGTTAACTAGTACCTGATCCATCAGATGAACTAGCCCCAACTACCATTATCCCTGTGCAATATATAATGGTTTATTTAAAGATATGAGATGACTTGAAAAAGTTATTTGACGATTATAAAGTTGGAGATTTTCCCTGATTCTTCGATTCAAGCAAAATCTCGGGGGCTACTGACGTAGGCATCCCCAATGGGCCTGCCGAAGATGGTACCCGGGGTTTACTGAAGGCCAACAAGTCGAAGAATATGAAGTTCGGAAGCCCAGTTAGTATTAAGGAAAGTTGAGTTGTATTAGAAAATATAGAGACTTGTAACTTTACGGGTCGAACTCAGAGAGTCTCCCGGAATTTGTAATCTTGTGTAACACGATACCCTCGGCTCCGCCTCCTATATAAGGGGGAGTCGAGGGACAAAGAGAGGATCGAATCCATTGTCAACATAACCTTAGTTTCTTAATCGTCGAGTACTTTTCGGCTGAAACCTTCGAGATCTACTTGCCCTCTACTTCCAACCAAACCCTAGTCTACAATACGTAGGCATTGACAAGTTAATACCTTGTCACCTAGCTTGAGTTATTGTGTTTTCCGTGTTGCGGAGAAAAAGGAAACGAAAATAAACATTATTGGGCTGGGCGGTACTACCGTGAGCGGTACCGGCCCAAGTACCGCACGCCCAGTTTTGTATACTGGATCGCAAGCGGTACCAGGCCGGTACCGGCCCGGTAGTACCGTAGCCCATTTACGGTACCGGCCCGGTACCAAGCCGGTACTACCGGCCGGCCCGTTTTCCTTTTTTTCCCACAGCCTCTCTTCCCGCACTGAGCTGCCCTCCCAGCTCAGCCCACCACCGCGCCCAGCCACGCCTCCGCTCGCACAACGCCAGGCCATCGCCACGCTCGCCCACGCCCTCTCGCTCGATCTCCCGCGCGGAGAATCGCTGCGGTCAACGCAGCGTACGGCTCCCGCCCACGCTGCCGCCTGCCACGCTACCAGGCGCTGCTGCCTGCTCCGGCCCCACCCTGCCATGCGCTACCGCCTGCTGTCTGCTCTGCCCCTTTTTCCATTCACACGCATGCACTGCCTTTTCTCTATCTCAGATTTGCAGTTTGCTTTGATTTTAGGCACAAGCGGTAGTACCGCTCCGCAGAGCGGTACTACCAGTTCAACTTTTTACCTGCCTTTTACACAGTTTTGCGCGCGAGCTGTAGTACCGCTTTGACAAGCGGTAGTACCGCTCGGGCGCGAATTTGACCATTTTTCCAGCCCCAACAGCTATATTTTCGGGCCCCTATATATACCTCTCTTCCACCTCCGACCCAACTACTTCTTCTCACCCATTCTCTCTCCTCCATTGTTGAACTTGAAGAGTTTTACCATCCTCTTGATTCCCCCCACTATTTCTTGCATATTTTTGGGGGAAAGGAGAGAGGAGATCTAGATCTAGTGCTTCACCAATTGAATCCCTCTCCAAGTGAGGGGATCTTGCTAGATCTAGATCTTGGAGTAATTTGGTGTTCCTCCCCCTATTTTGTTCTTCCTCCCTTATTCCCCCAATAGCTTTTGTAGCTTTGTTGGAATTTCGGAGAGAAGAACTTGGGCATCTTAGTGGTGTTCTTAGCCATTGCATTAGGTGCATCGGTTTCGGTTCTCTTTGGGGTTTCGGTCTCATAGAGGGCGTGTTGACCTTAGTGGTGTTGTTGCCTTCGTGGCCTTGTTGCCTTTGTGGTGTTGTAGCCTTAGTGTCCTTGTAGCATTTGTGGCCTTGTCGTCTTTGTGGCGTGGTAGCCTTTGTGGCGTTGTTGCCTTTGTGGAGTGTGGTAGCCTTTGTGGTTTTGGAGCCGGTTGTGGCGCATTGGAGTCTTTGTGGCCTTGTCGCCGGTGCGGCGCGTTGTAGCCTTTGAGGCCTTGTACTTGAGAGCCTCCGTGTTGTGGAGTTGCCTCAAGCTTGATACTTGGGTGTTTGCCCCAAGCTTGTACGGGTTTGGTGACCACCCTCAAGGGTCCCTTAGTGGATCGAGGCTTTCCCCTTGGTGGAGAGGCTCGAGGAGAATACGGTGGCCCTAGTGGCTCATTGGAGTGCCTCGTGCCTCCACACCGCTCCAACGGAGACGTAGCACCCTTGGGTGTGAACTTCGGGATACATCATCATCTCCTCGTGCACCGGTTACTTCTCAACCCGAGCTCCTTTACCTATGCGCTTTACATTATGATATCCGTCATGATTGATGTTCTATACCTAGCTTGTTATCATCTTGTTGCTCATCATGCTTAGCATAGGTTGTTGGTGCACATAGGAAAACCCCATTTGATAGGCTTTGTGCTTAACAAGTAAACATTGTGTAGTTTTATTCCGCCTTGTTTAGCAATCAAGTAGAAGTTTTTATAACCCGCCTATTCACCCCCCCTCTAGGCGACGTCCTTGTACATTCAATTGGTACCAGAGCTAGGGCTCTCTTATCTTATTGGGCTTTACCGCCTAGAGAGTAATGACGTCGGCTAGAGGATTAGTGCACAATACCACTTTTACATTTGATGGCACTAATTATGATGTTTGGAAATTCTACATGCTTGATTATTTTAGGGGCATGCACCCACATGTGGAGAAAATTCTTGATATGGGTTTTTTCTCCTCCTAAGGATCCACAAAATCCATCTTTTGAGGAGAAGAAAAACTCTTATCTAGATGCTCAAGCTACTAAAGTGCTTTGCCATGTTGTGAGTCATGTAGTGATCTACTCCATCGCGTCTTTCCGGAGTGCTCATGAGTTTTGGACAAAGCTTCGAGATACATATGGTGGATACAAGACCATTGAGGATGATCGCACTCCTTCCACTTCACCAATGTGTGGTAAGACACAAGGTAATGGTATGGTGAGTGGTGATGAACATTGCATTGTTGATAGTGAGCCTTCTCTTGATGATTCTTCATCCCTATCCCATTGCAAGGTTTCATCTTTGGACTTGAACACTTATAGCACTATCAATGCTTTACATGCTAGTGTTGGTAGTCCTTGCATATCTTCATTCCATGATGATATGCTTGCCTTGTCTTGTTGCCATAATGAAAATACTTTGCTTTCCTCTAGTATTTGTGTGACTAACAATGTAGAGGGAACCAAGGATACTATGGGCCAAGACAAGATCTTGGATGGAGCTTCAATTACTTCATCCTCTTCATCATCTCATGGTACTTACACTTGCCTTATGTCTAGGACTTCTAAGGTATCTCCTTCCTTGGAACCCTATTATCTAGTGATGATGAGGATGATGATATGGAAGAACTTAATGTTGCTTCCTTAAACATGATGGGTGAGTTGGTATACCATGCTCTTCATAATAAGAAATGTGCTTGCTCCCACTTTATGAAAATCTTGGCTTTTTCCATTGAGAGCACAAAAAATATTGAGAAAATGGAAGAGCATGAGCGTGAGTATGCAAACGAGATTGCAACTCTTAGTGAAGCTCTTGAAGAACAACAAACCACCAATGAATCTCTTGATGAGACCTTTACTCTAGAGCTATCTAAAGTAAAGGAATCTCGTGATAGAGCTTTAGAGGTGGCACATGATTTTCAAATTAAAAATGTTGAGCTAGTAATTGCTCATGCTAAACTCCTTGAGGATTTTGAGCTTCTCAAGAATGGACTAGGGCCATTGAGAGTGAGCTCATCAAACTCACCGAGTCACATGAGCAATTTAAGGCTCTCAACCTAATAGAGCTTGCTAAGTTGCCTTCTCCTTGTGCTATAATTGATAATGATTGTGCTACTAACTCTACCTCTTGTGAAGCATCCATATTAAAGGAGAATGTTGAGCTAAGGGCTCAACTTACTTTGCTAACAAGCAATTATGAGAAATTGGAAGAAATTCATGGAAAGCTCTCAAGCTCCCATCATGATCTTCTAGTCTCTCATGATATGCTAAAGTTAGCTCATGAGGCTATCATGTCAAAGGTAACATCTTGTGAGCCTCATGTGAGTACTAGCACTACCTCTCAAAATGCTATTTTGCCATGTGCTAGTGCTTATAGTTCACCCACTCATGCTATTGATTTATCTTGTGGTGAACTACCTTCTATGCCTTGTTGCTCTACAAATCCATGTGCTAGTGCTAGTAATTCACCCACCCATGCTATTGCTATATCTTGTGGTGAATTACCTACCTTGTCTTGTTGCTCTAACAATGAACCTTCCACTTCCTCTAATACTTGTGTTGTTACTAACCATGTAGAGGAAATCGAAGAGCTCGAGGCCCAAGTCTCTTCTTTGAAGAAGGACTTCGTAAAGGGTCCTGGAGGTAAGCAATCCCCCAATGACAAGAGTGGACTTGGATTCAACTCCAACGACAAGAACAAGTCCACCATGCACAAGCGGAAGAAGGGCCAAGGACATGTGAAGGATCCCGCCAAGATTGTGTGCTTCAAGTGCAAGATTGAAGGGCATCATGTTAGATCTTGCCCCTTGAAGAAGAAGCCACTTGGCGAGAAGAAACAAGGGAAGCAGCCTCAAGATGGAGCTCATGGTCTACCTCAAGGTCAAGCTCATGATCTACCTCAACTTGAAGAAAGGCCGCTACCCAAGAAGGATCAAGCCAAGGCTCCTGTTGTGGAGAAATCAAGTGAGAAGAAGGAGAAGAGAAGAACATGCTACATATGCCGTGAGAAGGGCCACATCTCCTCCTTGTGCACTATTGGTAACTCATCCAACCCTATCTTGATCCATGGTGCTTATTCTCTACGTAAGGATAAGGTTGGCGATGTGTTTGCCAAATATGTTGGCACTCAAAGTGGTTTCGTAAAAAGAACCATTTGGGTTGCTAAGCCTATTGTGACTAACTTCTTAGGACCCAACTTGGTTGGGGACCAACAAGCCAAAATTTGATCAATAGGTATGGTGGAGGGCATGGACACTTGACTAGTTCATGAAGACTTAGGGGATCTTCATCATTCTCATTTTCTCAAGTCAAGTATCATTCCTTTTATACTTTACCCGTGCTCCTCCTTGCGGTAACGAGTCCTCAACTCCTTTACATTGAAAGTTACTCGCCCCCTTTTTCATGTGTTGGTTTTGTACCTTGCATGTGGTTGTGTATGTTGCGCCTCCTACTTGCTTATCTTGCTTTCATGCTTATATATGTTGGGTGGCACATCATGTACAATTGTTCTTATGTTGAGCCTATTGCATCTTGTTGATATCTTAGTTGTTGGCTCGTGTGAGAAATTAATGGACTATCCCATTTTAGGGGAGTGATATGCTTTGTGCATTTCACAATCTTAGAATGTGCGACATGATGAATTAAAATTATATAATGTCCATTAATTATCTCACGTGGTTCTTATTTGCCTCTTGTATGAAAAATGCCTTTATCACATTATGGGGGAGTATTATGCTTCGTGCATCCTACAAGCCTAGAAAATGTGAACACTTGAGCTTGTGTCACATAGAATTGATATTTTAGATTATCTTGCTCCTATGTGATATGTTACTCAAACAAATCCCATTTTGCCTAAAATGCTTTTATTGCTATTCTCTTGGATTTTGTTTGTGAGAGTTATTCTTGGCATGGCTTTCCACATTGTGTAGCTGGCTATATACTCTTTGGAAAATCATGTGTTTCATGTTATGCTATCCATTGCTTTGCATGTTGGTGTAACAAATTGAAGCTCTCAAGAATCTCCTTTTGCATTATGGTCAATTCGTATCCTTTACCATATGTTTTCTTAGTTGTGAAGATGATCTTGGACATACTCACAAACTACCATATGGAAGTATTTCCTAAATACCTCTTGTCCTTGTACAATTGGTAATAAATTGTGTGGTATTGTTCCGAATCATCCTCACACTTGGCTCATGTGCTCAATTGCTTTATTTCTTGCCAAGAATTTGTCGTTGTGGGTTAGACTCCCATATATCTTCCTTGCTTCTTATGGATCTTCTTATTTCACTTAAAACTTTTTAGTGTTTTGATAAACACTGGTAGAGCGATGATCCCGCATTTGTCCATTTTGTATTCAAATGTAAAATCCTAAATAGTGCACTAATCTGGGGGGAGCTCTCCTATGCTTGTTAGAACAATCTCTTGTTTCAAGAATTTGACTTTGGAAGACAAACCTTTTCTTTTTGATACTTTTGTGCCATCATGAAAAGTGTTGAGGGTTTGGTTTATTTGGAACCTTGCTTTCTTTGGGAGTTGGTTATCTCATTACTTGATATTTGGTTTTAGCTTTCTTAAAATGAGATAAGTCCTTGAGCATGTGTGCTTTGGATATCTTGCTCTATTTCTTTGTACCTATCTTATGTGTGCATGTTTTTTGTGGATTAGTATCTTCGTGATGTTGTCCACTTAGAGAAACTTATACACATGAGAGACGGTACATATCTTTTTGATATCCCCCTTTGTTGGAGTCCATTCTTTCTATTCTTGTTTGTCTCTTGGTGGCTCCACAAATAATTTGATATGAGTGCTCATTTCTTTCTATTTGCATTTTCAAGCACTCATACTTGATTTTGGCACAAGCTTTGAGTGATCTTGTGGGAGTGATGATACCATGTTTGTGCACCTTATTCTTCAATGCAAATTGTTTATCTTGTGCGCACAAACTTTGGGGAGGTTGCACATATTACTTAGAGCATCCTTCTTGATCTTATCATAATATATTTAACTTGATTTGTTGGTTCATTGGATTCCTTGCTTCATTTGTCGAAGCTTCCTCACCTTCTTATTTTCTTGCAATCTTTGATCCTCAATATAGTTTGATTTCCTCCGAGTATTCGTCATTGAATATGTGCTTTTGATTTCACTCACAATTATGAGAAATGCACAACTTATGGAGGAACGCTCACTATATTGGCCTTCTAAACCTTTCGTCCATTTTGGCAATCGATCCAATGGGGGAGAAGTTTGGAGGGTTTAAGGGAATTGCTTTTGTTGGTTCTTAAGCATTTTCCTTTCATGCCTTGCATTTGTTGCTTTGCATGGTTGAGTTTTTAGAGGATAGTATGCTAGGCTTTAATTGCCGATATATGCAATGAAATTCAAGTTCATTCACACATGCATATATTATGGGGGAGTTTGTTCTAAATATTCAACTTGGGTTGTTCGCTAAATTCCTTATCTAAACCCTCTCAAAGAGATTGTCATCAATTACCAAAATGGGGAGATTCAAAGAATATGGAGCCCCCATGTGTGGCTTTGGTAATTGATGACAATCCTTATGGACTAACAGTTGTATTGAGAATCTATCTTAGGTCGTGTCCATAGCCATGTGTGGTCTCAAGGTTGCAAGAAGGGGATGATCGAGTTCAATGAAGAAGACGGATGAAGACGGTGTCGAAGAGAGATGAAGACGGTGTAGAAGATGAAGAGGGATGAAGACGGCGTAGAAGATGATTGAAGACGGTGGCGTGCGTGCAAGATGGAAGAAGACGCAGGCGTGGATGTTGGAAGAAGATGGTGGCATGTACAATGATGAAGAGGGTGAAGACGGAGCTTGCCAACTCGAGAGGAACACGCAAGGATAAGGTTTCTGCTCGATAGGATAGTGGGTCGCATCATCCGAGAGAGCTCAAACCTTGCATGCATAGCATCATGTTTCTCGGTTGTTCTTGGTTCTTATCCTTGAGATGTTCGAGAGCTTGTGTTCATTCTCATGAAAAGCTCTAGCTCATCGGAAACGGATTCCGGATGCATCGCGTGTTGCATGTGCGAGGGTGATGATTTTCCCGATATACCATATTGAGAGGTTACACCTCTATGACCACGAGAAAATCATCATCCACTCTTTTCCATGTTTTCACCTTGTGTGGAGGTAGCTTTTCTCGCCCTCTTTCCAACAAAATTGGTTTCACCCTAATCGGAGCTACCTAGCTTGAGTTATTGCGTTTTCCGTGTTGCGGAGAAAAAAAGGAAACGAAAAAACATTATTGGGATGGGCGGTACTACCGTGAGCGGTACCGGTTTAAGTACCGCACACCCAGTTTTGTATACTGGATCGCAAGCGGTACCAGGCCGGTACCGCCCGGTAGTACCGTAGCCCATTTACGGTATCGGCTCGGTACCAGTTCGGTACTACCGGCCGGCCCGTTTTCCTTTTTTCCCCGCAGCCTCTCTTCCCGCTCTGGGCCTCCACCCCAGCTCAGCCCACCACCGCGCCCAGCCACGCCTCCGCCCGCACAGCGCCAAGCCATCGCCACGCTCGCCCACGCTCGCTCGCTCGATCTCCCGCGCGGAGAATCGCTGCGGTCAAAGCAGCATACGGCTCTCGCCCACACTGCCGCATGCCACGCCGCCAGGCGCTGCTGCCCTGCTCCGGCCCCACCCGGCCATGCGCTGCCACCTGCTGTCTGCTCTGCCCCTTTTTCCATTCACACGCGCGCACTGCCTTTTCTCTCTCTCAGATTTGCAGTTTGATCTGATTTTAGGCACAAGCGGTAGTACCGCTCCGCAGAGCGGTACTACCGGTTTGGGCCAACTTTTTACCTGCCTTTTGCACAGTTTTGCGCGCGAGCTGTAGTACCGCTTTGACAAGCGGTAGTACCGCTCGGGCGCAAATCTGACCGTTTTTCCAGCCCCAACAGCTATATTTTCGGGCCCCTATATATACCTCTCTTCCACCTTCGACCCAACTACTTCTTCTCACCCATTCTCTCTCCTCCATTGTTGACCTTGAAGAGTTTTACCATCCTCTTGATCCCCCACTATTTCTTGCATATTTTTTGGAGAAAGGGGAGAGGAGATCTAGATCTAGTGCTTCACCAATTGAATCCCTCTCCAAGTGAGGGGATCTTGCTAGATCAAGATCTTGGAGTAATTTGGTGTTCCTCCTCCTATTTTGTTTTTCCTCCCTTATTCCCCCAATAGCTTTTGTAGCTTTGTTGGAATTTGGGAGAGAAGAACTTGGGCATATTAGTGGTGTTCTTAGCCATTGCATTAGGTGCATCGGTTTGGGTTCTCTCCGGGGTTTCGGTCTCATAGAGGGCGTGTTTCCTTCGTGGCCGTGTTGCCTTTGTGGTGTTGTAGCCTTAGTGGCCTTGTAGCCTTTGTGGCCTTGTCGTCTTTGTGGCGTGGTAGCCTTTGTGGCATTGTTGCCTTTGTGGAGTGTGGTAGCCTTTGTGGTTTTGGAGCCGGTTGTGGCGCGTTGGAGTCTTTGTGGCCTTGTCGTCGGTGCAGTGTGTTGTAGCCTTTGAGGCCTTGTACTTGCGAGCCTCCGTGTTGTGGAGTTGCCTCAAGCTTGATACTTGGGTGTTTGCCCCAAGCTTGTACGGGTTCGGTGACCACCCTCAAGGGTCCCTTAGTGGATCGAGGCTTTCCCCTTGGTGGAGAGGCTCGAGGAGAATACGGTGGCCCTAGTGGCTCATTGGAGTGCCTCGTGCCTCCACACCGCTCCAACGGAGACGTAGCACCCTTGGGTGTGAACTTCGGGATACATCGTCGTCACCTTGTGCACCGGTTACTTCTCAACCCGAGCTCCTTTACCTATGCGCTTTACATTATGATATCCGTCATGCTTGATGTTCTATACCTAGCTTGTTATCATCTTGTTGATCATCATGCTTAGCATAGGTTTTTGGTGCACATAGGCAAACCCCTAGTTGATAGGCTTTGTGCTAAACAAGTAAACATTGTGTAGTTTTATTCCGCCTTGTTTTGCACTCAAGTAGAAGTTTTTATAACCCGCCTATTCACCCCCCTCTAGGCGACGTCCTTATACATTCAACTATCATCTCTTCCAAGAGGATATTGGAACTCCTTCATGTGGACCTTTGTGGACACAATACTCATGCAAGTCTTGGTGCGAAGAAACATTGCTTGGTTATTGTTGATGATTATTCAAGATATACTTGCGTTTTCTTTCTCAAGAAGAAGGATGAGACTCAACCAATCTTCATCGACTTTTCCACAGAGGTGCAACGTCAACACAACCTCACTATATTGGCAATAAGAAGTGACAACGGCTCCGACTTCAAGAACGACACACTCAATAACTTCCTTAGTGGTGAGGGGATAAGACATCAATATTCCGTTGCGTACACCCCTCAACAAAATGGTGTTGCGGAGAGGAAGAACCAGACTCTCATGGATATGGCAAGGTCTATGTTGTCTGAGTATAAATCTTTCTATGACTTTTGGGCCGAAGCCATCTCCACTGCATTTCATTCTTCAAACCGGCTCTATCCTTGCAAGGGCTTCAACAAGACTCCTTATGAAATCCTCACTGGAAACAAGCCCAATATCTCCTACTTTTGAGTGTTTGGTTGTAAGTGTTTCTATAAAATCAAAGGAGTTCGTTTGTCTAAATTTGAACCTAAAGCTTTGGAGGATATTTTTGTTAGTTACGGTGCCGAATCTCACACTTATAGAGTCTTTGACAAAGTCTCGGCGATTATCATTGAATCTTGTAGTGTGACATTCGAAGAAAATGATGGCTCCCAAGTGGGGCAAGTTGATGTTTGTGCAGATGATGAAATACCTCAAGACGCCATTGAGGGACACGGTGTGGTGCCTCGGGAAGGACTATGCTCTACTCAAGTCGAGGCCCCATCCTCACAAACTCAACAAGCTCCGGATCTTGTGGACAATGTTACACCAACCGAAGAACAAGCTCAAGACCCTCCCTCTTGTGAGCAAGATCAAGGAGAAGATCAACCTAATGACATTGATAGAGAAGCACCAAGTGTTGAAAAAGAACAACTCAATGATGATGGCGCATCCCCAAGTGATGTACAAGATCAACCTCATGATGAAGAGCAAACTCAAGAAATTGTGCAACCTCAAATTGATGGTCAAGACGGGGATCAAAATAGTCAAAAAGACCTAGTGATTCCTCAAAGCTCTTTTGAGGATATCGAAGCCCGTCGCATGCAACGAGTTTCCAACACATTGATAAGGAGAGGTCACACTCTTGATAAAGTTTTTGGTGATTTGAGGAAGCAAATGACCACCCAGAGACAACAAGCCAACTTTAGTGATCATCAAGCTTATATCTCCATGGTGGAACCGAAGAAAGTCTTTGATGCACTTGAAGATCCGGATTGGTTTGATGCTATGCATGAAGAACTCAATAACTTCAAGCGCAACAAAGTGTGGAGATTAGTAGAGAAGCCCAAAGATTGTCGCAATGTTATTGGCACAAAGTGTATATTCAAGAACAAGCCAGATGAACATAGTATTGTCATTCGGAACAAGGCAAGATTGGTGGCTCAAGGTTTCTCTCAATTGGAAGGCATTGACTTCGGTGAAACCTATGCTCCCGTGGCTCACCTTGAGTCCATCTGTATCCTTCTTGCATATGATTCACACCATAACTTTAAATTGCAACAAATGGATGTTAAAAGTGCATTTCTTAATGGACCTCTAAAAGAGTTGGTTTTTGATAAGCAACCTCCCGGGTTCGAGGATCTCGAGTTCCCTAACCATGTCTATCAACTCGATAAGGCACTCTATGGCCTTAAGCAAGCCCCACGTGCGTGGTATGAGCACCTTAAAGAGTTGTTACTAGACCGTGGATTTCAACTCGGGCTAATTGACCCCACTCTTTTTACTAATAGGTTTGATGGGGTGCTTTTCATTTGCCAAATATATGTTGATGATATTATCTTTAGCTCTACTAATAAATATTTCAATGAATAATTTTCAAAGCTTATGACCGACAAGTTTGAGATGTCCATGGTGGGTGAAATGAGGTTCTTTCTTGGATTTGAGATCAAGCAATTGAGAGAAGGAACATTCATTTTCCAAGCCAAGTACATTCAAGACATGCTCAAGAGATTCAATATGAATGACTTGAATGGTGCAAAGACTCCAATGGAAACCAAGTGCCATCTTGCACTTGATCCCGGTGGTAAGGACGTGGATCCAAAGGTATATTGCTCCATGATAGGCTCCTTGCTTTACCTTTGTGCATCTAGACCGGATATTGTGTTGAGTGTAGGTGTATGTGCAAGGTATCAAGACGCTCCTAAAGAAAGCCACTTGGTGGCGGTCAAAAGAATCTTTCGATATTTGGTCCATTCCCCAAAATTTGGATTATTGCACCCAAAGGGTTATGGGTTCTCACTTGTTGGCTATACGGACTCGGATTGGGCGGGAGATAAGGATGATATGAAATAAACCTCCGGGGCATGCCAATTTCTTCTTAGGTCCTTGGTGTGTTGGTCTTCTAAGAAGCAAAATTGTATAGCTCTCTGTACCGCCAAATCCGAGTATGTGGCGGCCGCTAGTGGGTGCACACAACTCTTATGGATGAGGCAAACTTTAAAGGATTACGGTGTGACTTGTGACAAAGTGTCTCTTTTATGTGACAACCAAAGTGCCATCAAAATTGCATACAACCCCGTACAACACACAAGAACGAAGCATATTGAGATTCGCAATCACTTCATTTGAGATCTTGTCTCCTAGGGTGATATTGAGTTGTCATTCATTGGTACCCATGACCAACTTGCAGATATATTCATGAAGCCTCTTGATGAAGCAAACTTTTGTTACTTGAGGAATGAGCTAAATATCATAGATTCAAGGAGCTTGGTTTGAACACTTTGCATACATACCTATTCCTTAACTTCTATTTGGTTTAGGTGTGGGCATGGAAATAGGGGGATTGCAGTTTAAATTATTGAGCTATCCCTCCCCCAGAATGCCAATAGTAAGAAATCATTCTCTTTATATCATATGTTGATATGTGAGCTTCAATGATGAGTATTGGTTTTGGACCCAAGATATATCTTCGCGGTACCATACCATAACACTCATACATGGTGGCCTAGGCCACCGACCTCTTCTTTGTGAAGAGATTTGATGTTAGTTGAATCTTATTGAGTTTTTATTTGACTTAAATATTCTTAGAGGTCGTTTGGTATCCATCATTTGGGCCTGGAATCCTGAAATTCATTTTGGAATTCCATAGATGGGCTGTTTGGTTGCCACAGAATTGTGTTGTCATTTCATTTAGGATTCTAGCAAAATGACTCCATGGGTAAACATGATTCCAAGCTGAAACCTGTCATTTGCAATTCTCTATGGAAGCCTCTACACATTCAATATTGAATTCTGCTGTCATTTGCAATTCCTGTGGCAACCAAACAAGTGTATATTTCTGAAATTACAATGTAAATGAAATGAATACATGTATTCATTTTAAAATGCTACAAACGAAATGAAAGCCTGGCTTCCAAACGACCTTATGGGAATTGGCTCAATCCTTTTGGCTTTTCTTGTTTGATCCTTGCAAAGTTCAGTCCATAGTACCATATCCACTCTAAATAGTGTCTATCCTAAGCCATTCACTCATCCTTGAAACCTTCTATCTATGCACAAGCTCATTTTCAAAAAACAAATCAAAGAAAACTCTTGTTGTAAAAATCCAAAATGCTTTTTTACCTCAAAACCTTTGTTTTTACAAAAAGAAAACAGACCCAAAACTTTTTTTAAAGAAATAAAAAAACAAAAGGGGCAGGTGGCTGGCCGACCCGGGCGCACCACGGGCCGGTAGTACCACCGCCACCGGGCCGGTACCACCGCCTGGCCTGGGCCGGTAGTACCGTCAGGGCCTCGCCGATACTACTGCTGGCCTCGGGCCGGTATACATCCACAGGTCAACCTGGGTCGAGCATGTGCTCTTCTTCCTAGCTACCCCCATCTCCACAATAACGCGAGTCTCGCCCCTGCCGCCCGTTCCGGCCGCCGCCGCCGGCTGCCGGCCCTCCGGCCACCCTCCTCCAGATCGGCTCCGTGGGGGTCTTCCCCATCTCCACCTCCTCCATGGCCTCCGGTATTGGCAACTTTCCCCGTGTATTTTGGTCGTATTTTGAGTTTCTAGGTGTATTGTTCTAGGATATATGTGCTCAGATTTTTGGGTAAATCTTGCTATGGAACTAGTATGAATTGTTGATCCATGCCTACACTAGTTTGTTGTACCCATATAACCTTTAATTTGTGGCCAATTTTTTTTATCATCATCATGAATTTTATTTTGGGTCAAGAATTTTTTTGCTTCTCAAATAAATGAGCTTTTGCACTTATCCCATATGTCCCTCTACGCCGCTTTATTAATCCACAGGTGGTAACGGATCGGGTTCAGCGAGACCGCGCAAGAGAAGAGGGGTTCCGTCAGTTGAGGACGAGTTTGTTGAAAACGATGAAGTTTTGCCTCGTGCAACTACTGCTCGTGGTGTTTGTATGCCCAATAAGAAGAAGGGAAAGAAGACTATTGTGTCCTATGCCAAGATGCGCCTTCATGAGTACATGGCTCTTCGCTCCACTAACCCCTATGAGGGGCCACGGGCTGCTCGAGTCCGCAATCGTCACTTCTATACCGAAGCTCAAGAGAGAATATTCAATGAAGTCCATCCTCCCAAGATCAAAGTGGTTGATCAACGGTATATCAACATTGTCCATATGGAGAAGGAGGCATACTTTCATGAAGCACTCGGGATTTGCCAGGAGTTTGGTTTGCTTCTCATTATGACTCTCTGATGCGTGTAGCTGACACGTCCGTTGGGAACCCCAAGAGGAAGGTGTGATGCGCACAGCGGCAAGTTTCCCTCAGTTAGAAACCAAGGTTTAATCGAACCAGTAGGAGTCAAGAAGCACGTTGAAGGTTGATGGCGGCGGGATGTAGTGCGGCGCAACACCAGAGATTCCGGCGCCAACGTGGAACCCGCACAACACAACCAAAGTACTTTGCCCCAACGAAACAGTTGAGGTTGTCAATCTCACCGGCTTGCTGTAACAAAGGATTAACCGTATTGTGTGGAAGATGATTGTTTGCAAGAAAACAGTGAAACAAGTATTGCAAGAGATTTGTATTTCAAGTATAAAAGAATGGACCGGGGTCCACAGTTCACTAGAGGTGTCTCTCCCATAAGATAAAAGCATGTTGGGTGAACAAATTACAGTCGGGCAATTGACAAATAGAGAGGGCATAACAATGCACATACATGTCATGATAAATATAGTGAGATTTAATTGGGCACTACGACAAAGTACATAGACCGCCATCCAAAGCATGCATCTATGCCTAAAAGTCCACCTTCAGAGTTATCATCCGAACCCCTTCCAAGTATTAAGTTGCAAAACAACAGACAATTGCATTAAGTATGGTGCGTAATGTAATCAACAACTACATCCTTAGACATAGCATCAATGTTTTATCCCTAGTGGCAACAAGACATCCACAACCTTAGAACTTTCTCGTCACCGTCCCGGATATCAATGGAGGCATGAACCCACTATCGAGCATAAATACTCCCTCTTGGAGTTAAGAGCAAAAACTTGGCTAGAGCCTCTACTAATAACGGAGAGCATGCAAGATCATAAACAACACATAGGTAATAACTTGATAATTAACATAACATAGTATTCTCTATCCATCGGATCCCGACAAACACAACATATAGTATTACAGATAGATGATCTTGATCATGTTAGGCAGCTCACAAGATCCAACAATGAAGCACAATGAGGAGAAGACAATGATGACCCACAAGTATAGGGGATCGCAACAGTCTTCGAGGGAAGTAAAACCCAAATTTATTGATTCGACACAAGGGGAGGTAAAGAATACTTATAAGCCTTAACAACTGAGTTGTCAATTCAGCTGGCACTGGAAAAGCACTAGCAACAGGGGTGATGTGAAAGTAGCAATGATATGAGAGCAATAGTAACAATGAACACAGCAGCAGAGTAGTAGTAATATGAGAGCAATGGCACCGTAAAACAGCTTGACATGTAGAACGAGTATATGATGATGAAAGATGGACCGGGGTTCCCAGCTATCTACACTAGTGGTAACTCTCCAATAACAAGTGTTGGGTGAACAAATTACAATCGGGCAATTGATAGGATTGAAATAGCATTAAGACAGAATATCAAGATCATTAATCATGTAGGCATGTTTTCCAATAATAGTCGTACGTGCTCGCAATGAGAAACTTGCACAACATCTTTTGTCCTACCAGCCGGTGGCAGCCGGGCCTCAAGGGAAACTACTGGATATTAAGGTACTCCTTTTAATAGAGCACCGGAGCAAAGCATTAACACTCCGTGACAACATGTGTCCCTCACATCACCGCCATCCCCTCCGGTTGTCCCGATTTCTGTCACTTCGGGGCCATTGGTTCCGGACAGTGACATGTGCATACAACTTGTAGATACAATCTAAGCAATAAGTATAGAGCTCAAATCTAAGATCATGCCACTCGAGCCCTAGTGACAAGCATTAAGCATAACAAGATTGCAGCAACAATAACTTCATAAATTTTGTAGATAGACAATCATAACGTAACAATCCATCGGATCCCGACAAACACAACACCGATTACATCAGATGAATCTCAATCATGTAAGGCAGCTCATGAGATCATTGTATTGAAGTACATGAGGGAGAGAATACCAACTAGCTACAGCTA
Organism: Lolium rigidum; assembly: GCF_022539505.1. NCBI lineage: Eukaryota > Viridiplantae > Streptophyta > Magnoliopsida > Poales > Poaceae > Lolium > Lolium rigidum. The sequence goes on along the minus strand of NC_061510.1, from coordinate 225,995,061 downwards.
GAACCCGTAGTCCATGGGGGAACTACTCACGGAGCATGATGGAGGCGATGGCGTTGATGGAGATGGCTTCCGGGGCACTTCCCCGTCCCGGCAGGGTGCCGGGACGGAGACTTCGTCCCCCGAATTGGAGTTTCGCGATGGCGGCGGCGCCCCTGGAGTCTTTCTGGAGTTTCGTCAAGAGTTACGGTGTTTTTAGGTCGAAAGGGATTTTATAGGCGAAGAGGCGGCGCAGGGGGGCACCTGAGGGCTCCCCACCACAGGCCGGCGCGGGCCCAGGCCAGGCCGCGCCGCCCTATGGTGTGGTGGCCCTCTGGCCGCTCTCCGACTCTTCTTCGGTGTTCTGGATGCTTCCGGAAAAAATAGGAGGTTTTGTCTTCGTTTCGTCGAATTCCGAGAATATTGCCCGAACAGCCTTTCTGGAACCAAAAACAGCAGAAAACAGGAACTGGCACCGTGGCATCTTGTTAATAGGTTAGTTCCGGAAAATGCATGAAATCATCATAAAGTGCAAGCAAAACATGTAAGTATTGTCATAAAACAAGCATGGAACAACGAAATTATGGATACGTTGGAGACGTATCAAGCATCCCCAAGCTTAGTTCTCGCTCGTCCCGAGCAGGTAAACGATAAAAAGAATAATTTCTGTAGTGACATGCTACTTACTTAACCTTGATCATACTATTACAAAGCATATGAAATGAATGAAGTGACTCAAGGAAATGATCTATAGTTGCTAACAAATAGATAACATATAGCAAAACTTTTCATGAAGAGTACTTTCAAGACAAGTATCAAAAGTCTTGCACAAGAGTTAACTCATAAAGCAATAAGTTCAAAGTAAAGGCATCGAAACAACACAAAGGAAGATATAAGTTTCAGCGGTTGCTTTCAACTTGCAACATGCATATCTCATGGATAATTGTCAACATAAAGTAATATGATGAATACAAATAAGCAAGTATGTAAGAATCAATGCACAGTTGACACAAGTGTTTGCTTCTAAGATGGAAGGAAGTAGGTAAACTGACTCAACATAAAGTAAAAGAATGGCCCTTCAAAGAGGAAAGCATCGATTGCTATATTTGTGCTAGAGATTTGGTTTTGAAAACATAAAGAGAGCATAAAAGTAAAGTTTTGAGAGGTGTTTGTTGTTGTCAACGAATGGTAGTGGGCACTCTAACTGACATAGGCATCCCAAATGGGCCTGCCTAATATAGTACCCGGGGTTTATTGAAGGCCCACTACCCGAAGAATAAGAAGACTCGAGAGCCCAAGATGTATTTAAGGAAAAGATAGAGTTGTAATAGGAAGTGTTATTTGTAATCTGGCGGGATGAGTTAGAAACCATCCC
>NC_061510.1:225981241-225993610 GCF_022539505.1 Lolium rigidum | reverse complement strand
GACGGACCGAAAAAATCGTCGTAGGACTTTGCTCGACGCAGTTTCGACAACAGAACCCATATCGTCGGGTTAGGCCCATAGGCGACGAAAAATACCCCTTAGCGGACGATTTTGAGACGTTGTCTATCAGAAATTTTCTTGTAGTGTATATAGCTGCGACAGCCCAAGTCTTTAGCAGCGTCTTGGTCGTCGAACGAGAAGAAGCAGGGAGAGTTCATGGCGTGCAGAGGCTCATTTACTATCTCAGTGAAGTACTCACACCCGCAAGACAGAGGTACCCCCATCATCAGAAGCTGGCATACGCCGTGTGGAGGTCAGCCCGCAAGTTACGACACTACTTCACAGAGCATCCGATTATCGTCGTGAGCGAAGCACCGCTGAAGAACATAATGACCAATCCAGAGGCCACAGGTCGAGTGTCCCAATGGGCCATCGAGATAGCGCCACACGACATAACTTACTTTAACCGAACAGCTATAAAATCCCAAATCCTCCCAGATTTTGTGGCAGACTGGATCCAATCCCAGACACCAGCAGCACCCGACATGTCGGGGTCATGGATAATGTACTTCGACGGGTCGAAACGAAGCACAGGCGCGGGAGCAGGAGTGGTGTTGATATCACCGCAGGGAGATAAGATGAAGTACATACTACGTATGAATTTCTCACTGCCGACGAACAATGAAGCAGAATACGAAGCGCTGCTGCACGGGATGAAGATGGCAAAGGCATGCGGGGCAACTCGTCTGGAAATCTATGGGGACTCAAATTTGGTGGTGCAGCAGTCGATGAACTTATCCGACGCAGTCAGCGACAACATGATCGCCTATCGGCAGCTGTATCAAAATATGGAAGCTAAATTCGAAGGATGTGAGCTGAAACATATCGGCAGAGCCAGCAACGAGGAAGCCGACACTTTGGCAAACATCGGGTCCATGTGCTCCCCTATTCCGGACGGAGTGCTTTACGAAGTGATCACTCAACGATCAATAAAAGAGAAGGCGTCGGTACTTCCCGAACCGTCGGCCGATGAATTAAAGGCGAGCTCGCGGCAAGCCGCCGAAGAATCTCCGACTCCCCGCCGCGAACAAGTCCTCCTCCTTGAACCTCTGTGGACCAAGCCGTTCCTAGCGTATCTAACGAAGCAGGAGTTACCTGAGGACCCGATAGAAGCAAGACGAATCGTTAGACGATCGAAAGCCTTCACCATAGTAAACGGTGAACTTTACAAACGCAGCATTTCCGGTATTTTCCAAAGGTGCATTGCCATTGACGACGGAAGAGCACTGTTGCGCGAGATACACGAAGGAACTTGCGGACATCACGCAGGAAGCAGGGCCCTTGTGGCGAAGGCCTTCAGAGCGGGATTTTACTAGCCAACAACGGCATCGGACGCTCGAGATCTGGTCATGAAGTGCGACCCCTGTCAGCGATTTTCGCCAAAACCACACGCCCCCGCCACAGACCTAATGACGATACCTCTGGCGTGGCCGTTTGCTCAATGGGGACTCGATCAAGTTGGGCCACTACCGAGATCATCGCCTGGAGGACACACGTATCTATTGGTCGCAGTCGACAAATTCACAAAGTGGATCGAGGCAGTACCGGTGCGAAACCAGAAAACAAAAACAGCAGTACAATTCTTCAGGGGAATAACATGTCGATTTGGTATGCCTCACAGTATCGTCACAGACAACGGAACCAACTTCGACTCCAAAGAGTTCCGAAAATTTTGCGATGACGGAGGGATCAAACTAAAGTTTGCATCAGTGGCCCACCCACAGACCAACGGCCAGGTGGAAAGGATCAACGGACTCATAGGGGATGGCCTCAAGAAATGCCTTACAGGTGCGGCTGGAGCCTGGGTCGAAGAGTTACCATCTGTACTCTGGAGTTTGCGTACTACACCCAATAGGTCGACCCAGTACACCCCATTTTTCTTGGTGCATGGAGCCGAGGCAGTCCTGCCAGCCGACGTCCGATTTGAAGCACCTCGAGTGACAGCATACACGGAATCCTCTTCCAATATCGCGCTACAGGACGCTGTGGACCTCCTTGACGAGTCACGAGATATTGCCTTGGCAAGAACGACGGTATATCAGCAGGCGCTGAGAAATTATCACAGCCGATGAATACGCAGTCGAAGCTTTAATGTCGGAGATATGGTACTTCGGCTGAAGCAAGAGAGACCCCTGAAACTTGAGTCCCCATGGGAAGGACCGTATATCGTCACTGAAGTGATACCAGGAGGAGCCTATCGGCTAAAAAACCCAACTTGAGGAAAAGACGTTGAGAATAAGATGATGCAGACAGAAGGAAAGCAAGAACGATCGAGGAGAAGGACATCGGAAGAAGACATGCTTCAGTCTCTACCCGAACTATGTTCGGCTAGACACTCGGGGGCTACTGACGTGGGCATTACCCTTCGGGTAACCGACGTTGCTCTACCCTATACGGTCCAGTTGGAGGCCCATGAAGATACTCGATGGCAAGATGGGCCACTAGGACGGTGCAACGGAAGGTTCTTTGAAGTACAAGACACGGAAGGAGCCGAACAAGGAAGTTTAGAGATAGATCTATTGTAAACCTAGTCGTACTCGATTAGACCTCTCGAGACCTGGCCTCCTATATAAAGGCCAGTAGAGGGGCTATCGGGGGACACAATCAATCTTAGCGATCTTAGCCAACAAAAGCTTAGACCTAGGTTACCCTAGCACTTAGCCATCTCGACGAGATCTCTGCCGAACTATTCGGCACCCCATTGTAACCCATTATCATCATAATCAAGAACTGACAGGCAGGACGTAAGGGTTTTACCTCATCGAGGGCCCCAAACCTGGGTAAATCGCTCTCCCTGCTTGTCTGTGAACCGATGTCTCGTGTCAGCTTGCAGGATTCCATCGACCCTAAGCCCCTATCGGAGGGCATTGCCGAGGAGCACCCTCGACAGAGGAGGAGCCGCGTGCCGAGGGGAGACCGGTACCTCCGGCCGTGGCCGAGCGGTACCTCCAGCCGGCCAGGGCGGTACCACCGGCCTCGTTACCGGTCGCGGTACCGGCGAGCGCCCCAATTCCCTGGAAACTATACTATGAGCATGTCCTCCTTAGCGGTAGCGCGAGCGGTACTGGGCGTGGAGCCTCCGGCCGTGGCCAGGCGGTGGTACCTCCCGCGCCCGACGGTATCTCTGGCCTCTGGCCTCCTTTTCTCCATTTTCTTATTTTTTATTTCTTCTCTCTTTCTTTTCTTTATTTCTTTTCTTTCTTCCATCCAACTCCACAAGTGAAGATCATTCCATTACCCCGCCATAACATCTTCAAGCTCTTCAACTTTTGGGCAAATATGATCAAAAACCTTCAATTGTTATACAACATGATTAGTTAAATATAACCATTGTCATCAACACCAAAACCACTTATAAAATGGATATAAGCTCCCCCTAGACATGTGCATCCAATTAACATTACATTTGAACAAGGAGCACACCATCTAGGATCAATACAATCTAACATTTTATAGGCTAACCAATAGGTGCAAGATGCAAGGAGTAAACAATCAAATTCATATCTTGCACTTAAGTAGAGACAAAGCATATGTGAGTATAGACAAGTATTGAGTTTAGAGATCATACCACAAGTAGTCCACTTAGTCTTTACCATAGATAGCTAGATAGATAGCAAATGTTTCAGACATAAATAGATAGCCTATGTCTCACACACATAGATAATTAAGGTCTATTAAACATAACGAGATAGTTCACAACAACTAATAGCCATAAGTCGCAAGCATAAAGAGTCAAAGAACACACAAGGTTGTGACTTCCCATGCAAATCCCGCACCAAACTAATAGAACTCTTACCCCCTTTGACATCAAGACGCCAAAAAGGTTGAAGAGCGATGCTAGCGTCCCAAGAGACTCAAGGGAGGTCCTCGACATCATCGTAGTGAGAAGAGTCGACACTGTAAGAGGGTCCGGCTTCACCATCATACCACTGGCTGTGAGAAGAGATCCACTGGCGCTTAGGAATGATATTATCTTCAGATCTTGGAGGAGACACTTCCAAACCAAGCTTGCTCATGATGCTCTTCTAGCGGCGCCGAGCTTTCTTCTCGGCCACATAGGAGTCATACATACGCTCCTGGATATCCAGTTGGAGACAGAAGGTCTTCTTCACCTTGATCTTGAGCTTCTTGTACCAAGATGGCTCGAGCATAGGGTCATACATGGAGTTGGGAGTTGGCCCAAGTCTCATATGAACAGGAAAGCCATCGATCTCATGAGCGGAAGGACATGTAGGACCTGCTGTAGGTGCTACTGTGGCTGTGGCAGGAGCTGCTGTATAGGCTGTTGTGGCTGGAGTTGGGAGCCCATGATCTTTGATAAGGAGCTTCTTTCTATGAAGTTCGGTAAGGTGTGAAATCGGTTCAAGGATTGCACCATCAAATTTCTGACGCCACACTTCACAAATGAGCTTCATGATATAGGGAGCAAATGAAGGAGACGTCTTTTCCACCATACACAGATAAATCTGGTTCCACAAGCAATCCATCACATCCATATGCACACCCTTGCCCCTCCGGAGGTGTGTCTGAAGCATCAAGTCAATGACAAATGAGTGAATCTCATCAACGTTACCTACTTTGACGGCAACGGTCTCACGGTAGATGCGAAACATGATATCATAGACGGGTTGAAGACCGGAAGTGAACCCAAGCTTGCAGTTACCACGCATATAGAGCGGCTCAAGTACGTCCTTGGTGCTTGCATTATTGTCTCCATGAAACCTCCAACCACTAGTTTCCTCCTCACATTCTTCCAGATTGGTATAACCCAGAATGTGTCCAAAGGTTGCTCCAAGTGGTAGTAAGTACCTCATCACGAGTCATCCAAGTAATGGACCGGGCTTTATCGTCATGCAAATAGACCGTGGCATAAAACTGAGTCACAAGATAGTCATCATAGTTGCATTGGAGAGTGATACGTCTCCGACGTATCGATAATTTCGTATGTTCCATGCCACATTATTGATGATATCTACATGTTTTATGCACACTTTATGTCATATTCGTGCATTTTACGGAACTAACCTATTAACAAGATGCCGAAGAGCCGATTCTTGTTTTTCTGCTGTTTTTGGTTTCAGAAATCCTAGTAACGAAATATTCTCGGAATTGGACGAAATCAACGCCCAGGGTCCTATTTTGCCACGAAGCTTCCAGAAGACCGAAGAGGAGTCGAAGTGGGGCCACGAGACGCCGCCACACTAGGGCGGCGCGGCCCAGGCCCTGGCCGCGCCGACCTGTGGTGTGGGGCCCTCGTGTGGCCCCCGCGTTGCCCTTCCGCCTACTTAAAGCCTCCGTCGCGAAACCCCCGGTACGGAGAGCCACGATACGGAAAACCTTGCCGAGACGCCGCGCCGCCAATCCCATCTCGGGGGATTCCGGAGATCTCCTCCGGCACCCTGCCGGAGAGGGGATTCATCTCCCGGAGGACTCTTCACCGCCATGGTCGCCTCCGGAGTGATGAGTGAGTAGTTCACCCCTGGACTATGGGTCCATAGCGGTAGCTAGATGGTTGTCCGATACGTCTCCAACGTATCCATAATTTCTGTTGTTCCATGCTTGTTTTATGACAATACTTACATGTTTTGCTTGCACTTTATGATGATTTCATGCATTTTCCGGAACTAACCTATTAACAAGATGCCACGGTGCCGGTTCATGTTTTCTGCTGTTTTTGGTTCCGAGAAAGGCTGTTCGGGCAATATTCTCGGAATTCGACGAAACGAAGACAAAACCTCCTATTTTTCCGGAAGCATCCCGAACACCGAAGAAGAGTCGGAGAGGGGCCGAGAGGGCCACCACACCATAGGGTGGCGCGGCCTGGCCTGGGCCCGCGCCGGCTCCGTGGTGGGGAGCCCTCGAGTGCCCCCTGCGCCGCCTCTTCGCCTATAAAATCCCTTTCGACCTAAAAACACCGTGACTCTTGACGAAACTCCAGAAAGACTCCGGGGGCGCCGCCGCCATCGCGAAACTCCAATTCGGGGGACGAGAGTCTCTGTCCCGGCACCTGCCGGGGTGGGGAAGTGCCCCGGAAGCCATCTCCATCAACGCCATCGCCTCCATCATGCTCCGTGAGTAGTTCCCCCATGGACTACGGGTTCTAGCTGTAGCTAGTTGGTATTCTCTCCCCCATGTACTTCAATACAATGATCTCATGAGCTGCCTTACATGATTGAGATTCATCCGATGTAATCGGTGTTGTGTTTGTCGGGATCCGATGGATTGTTACGTTATGATTGTCTATCTACAAAGTTTATGAAGTTATTGTTGCTGCAATCTTGTTATGCTTAATGCTTGTCACTAGGGCCCGAGTGGCATGATCTTAGATTTGAGCTCTATACTTATTGCTTAGATTGTATCTACAAGTTGTATGCACATGTCACTTGTCCGGAACCAATGGCCCCGAAGTGACGAAATCGGGACAACCGGAGGGGATGGCGGTGATGTGAGGGACACATGTTTTCACGGAGTGTTAATGCTTTTCTCCGGTGCTCTATTAAAAGGAGTACCTTAATATCCGATAGTTTCCCTTGAGGCCCGGCTGCCACCGGCTGTTAGGACAAAAGATTTTGTGCAAGTTTCTCATTGCGAGCACGTACGACTATTATTGGAAAACATGCCTACATGATTAATGATCTTGATATTACTGTCTTAATGCTATTTCAATCCTATCAATTGCCCGACTGTAATTTGTTCACCCAACACTTGTTATTGGAGAGTTACCACTAGTGTAGATAGCTGGGAACCCCGGTCCATCTTTCATCATCATATACTCGTTCTACATGTCAAGCTGTTTTCTGGTGCCATTGCTCTCATATTACTATTACTGCTGCTGTGTTACTGTTACTATTGCTCTCATATCACCGCTACTTTCACATCACCCCTGTTGCTAGTGCTTTTCCAGGTGCAGCTGAATTGACAACTCAGTTGTTAAGGCTTATAAGTATTCTTTACCTCCCCTTGTGTCGAATCAATAAATTTGGGTTTTACTTCCCTCGAAGAGCTGTTGCGATCCCCTATACTTGTGGGTCATCAAGACTATTTTACCGGCGCCGTTGCCGGGGAGGCATAGCTCTACTCATAAGTTCACCTGGGGAGTACACTCTACCTTTCTCTATGTTTTTATTTTGTTTTATTTTGTTTTGCTTAGTTTACTTTTGCCTAGTTTATTTGTGCTTAGTTTATTTCTGTCTAGTATTAGTTTGCTTAGTTTACTTTTGTTTAGTTTATTTTTGTCTTGTTTTATTTTCCTCATATACCCAAAAATCCATAAAAATTTGAAAAATCTAAAAATTAAAAAACTGCTGTTATGGGAGAACCAACAACCTACTTGGAGCTTATAGAATGTTATAATAATTATAGAGAATCAAGAACTGGTAAAATAATGAGTGCTATGATAGAAAAATTGAATACAATTGCTGAAATCTTGCTTGAACGCCATAATATAAACTTGTTGCTCTCAACAGGATACTAAACATCTTAAATTTCAATGTGGCTTTAGTGAGGAATTTTTAATTAAGAACTATAATCGGAATTGCTATATTCATTATGGGTTCGAAGAGGTAGAACAATTTGTCTTATTTATGGGAGCCTCCGAGATAGAATCCTTCATGGTTGAGAATTATGAAACTTGTGTTGTTTGTAAGGGCCTTAAAGATTATGTCTCTACTATCCTTAATTCTTGCATAGAATGCTACGGTAGGAATCCTTATATCCTTGATTATAAAGAGAGACACATTAATGCACAAGAATGCACTCACAATTTGCAGGAACCGGTGGAAGAAGAAATTGATGAACCTGAAAGCTCATTGGATGAAAAAGAGGAGGAAATTGATGAACCTGAAAGCTCATTGGATGAAAAAGGAGAGGAGAGCGACGAACAAAAGGAGGAAGAATGGATTAGCTACCCATGTCAACCTTCTAATGAGAGTAACTCTTCATCTCTTACACTATTTGATTGTCCTCCATGCTTACCGAAGAGGTTGAATGTTATGTTCCTGTGGATTCTCTTGAAATAGTACCTATGAGTAAAACTTGTGAGAATAATTATGCTACTGTTATATATGATAATCCATGCTACTTTGATAAATCTTACGATAATGCTTTGTTTGTGCCTGATGTCGAAATGCATGGTACTAAAGAATTTTGTTTGGCAAATGTCTATGATAAAGCTCTAGATGATGGTCCTATGTTACTTGATAATATTAATTGTACTACTAATGAAAATGGGATTGGAGAGTTCTTGACTTTATCTATGAGTCCCATATCTATTGAGATTGATCAACTACCTTGTTATATTATTAATAAAAGTAAGTTTGAAAGTTTTAATTCCACTATTCTTGAACTTGATAAAAATTATGTGTTTGGAAATCATGAAAAGTATGCTGCATGTGATAGCTATACTGTTGAGTTTGTTCATGAAGCTACTGAAAATTATTATGAGAGAGGAAAATATGGGTGTAGAAATTTTCATGGTATTAATACACCTCTCTATATGCTGAAATTTTTGAAGTTATTCTTGTTTTATCTTCTTATGCTTGTCACTTTGTTCTTCATGAATTTATTTGTGTACAAGATTCCTTTCCATAGGAAGCATGTTAGGCTTAAATGTGTTTTGGATTTGCCTCTTGATGCTCTCTTTTGCTTCCAATACTATTTCTTGCGAGTGCATCATTAAAACTGCTGAGCCCATCTTAACGGCTATAAAGAAAGCAACTTCTTGGGAGATAACCCATGTGTTATTTTGCTACAGTACTTTGTTTTATATTTGTGTCTTGGAAGTTGTTTACTACTGTAGCAACATCTCCTTATATTAGTTTTGTGTTTTGTTGTGCCAAGTGAAGCCTCTAATCGAAGGTTGATACTAGATTTGGATTTCTGCGCAGAAACAGATTTCTGTCTGTCACGAATCTGGGCTGTTCCCTCTGTAGGTAACTCAGAAAATATGCCAATTTACGTGCGTGTTCCTCAGATATGTACGCAACTTTCGTTAGTTTTGAGTTTTCTGATTTGAGCAACGGAAGTATTTTATTAAAATTCGTCTTTACTGTCTGTTCTGTTTTGGCAGATTCTGTCTCTGTTTTTTGCATTGTCTCTTGTGGACTTTAAGCGAGGTTTTCTAGACGTGGAGAGCTGTAGCTAATGTTTTATTGAGTTCTTGCAATGTGCCACTACGGGACCAAGGTGGATTCAAATTTTTTGAGTACTAACCCCTCTAATGAAGTTTATGAGAAGTTTGGTGTGAAGGAAGTTTTCAAGGGTCAAGAGAGGAGGATGATATATGATCAAGAAGAGTGAAAAGTCTAAGCTTGGGGATGCCCCCGTGGTTCATCCCTGCATATTTCCAAGGATACTCAAGCGTCTAAGCTTGGGGATGCCCAAGGCATCCCCTTCTTCATCAACTTATCAGGTTTCTTCTATTGAAACTATATTTTTATTCGGTCACATCTTATGTGCTTTACTTGGAGCGTCTGTGTGCTTTTATTTTCGTTTTGTTTATGTTTGAATAAATTCGGATCCTAGCAATCCTTGTGTGGGAGAGATACACGCTCCGCTTTTTCATATGAACACTCGTGTTCTTCGTTTTACTTTTAATGTTCAATGATAAAAGTTGGAAGCTATTGCACTTATTTATATTTGGTTGGAAAAGGAAAATGCCTCATCATGTCTTGGATAATTTGACACTTGGCAATTGTTTTGAGCTCTCAAGTAGATCATGATTAAGTTTTTTCATGTAGTCTAAGCCTATTAATGGAGAACTACCGTAGAGCTTGTTGAAATTGGTTTGCATGATTGATCTCTCTTAAGGTCTAGATATTTTTCGGTAAAAGTGTTTGAGCAACAAGGAAGACGAGTGTAGAGTATTATAATGCTTGCAATATGTTCTTATGTAAGTTTTGTGTACTCAGGTTCATACTTGTGTTTGCTTCAAATAGCCTTGCTAGCCTAAGCCTTGTATCGAGAGGGAATACTTCTCATGCATCCAAAATACTTGAGCCAACCACTATGCCATTTGTGTCCACCATACCTACCAACAATGTGGTATTTCCTGCCATTCCAAAGTAAATTGCTTGAGTGCTACCTTTAAACAATTCAAAATTTATTACCTCTGATTTGTGTCAATGTTTTATAGCTCATGAGGAAGTATGTGGTGTTTATCTTTCAATCTTGTTGGGCAACTTTCACCAATGGACTAGTGGCTTCATCCGCTTATCCAATAATTTTGCAAAAAGAGCTGGCAATGGGATTCCCGAGTCCCAAATTAATTAACAAAAATAGACACTCCTCCATGGTATGTGATTGTTGGACGGCACCCGAGGATTCGGTTAGCCATGGCTTGTGTAAGCAAAGGTTGGGAGGAGTGTCATCATCATAATGAAACTAAAATAAAAAGGCACTCCTTCATGGTATGAGATTGTTGGCAGGCACCCGAGGATTCGGTTAGCCATGGTTTGTGAAAGAAAGGTTGGAAGGAGTGCCACCCAAAAATAAAAATAATTCATGGGAGCCGCTCTTTGAAGGTTTGTCTGGCAAGGGGGTTAGTGACAAGGGATTAACTTATCAATGCCTATGGATTGTAGGCTAGGGTTTAGTTAGAAGTAGAGGGCAAGTAGATCTCGAAGGTTTCAGCCGAAAAGTGCTCGACGAATATGAAAACTAGGGTTTGCAGACAATGATTCGATGATCTTCTCGTCCCTCGACCCCCCTTTATATAGGTGGAGCCGAGGGATTCGTGCTATACAAGGATTACGAGAGTCCGGGATGGTTTCTAACTCATCCCGCCGGATTACAAATAACACTTCCTATTACAACTCTATCTTTTCCTTAAATACATCTTGGGCTCTCGAGTCTTCTTATTCTTCGGGTAGTGGGCCTTCAATAAACCCCGGGTACTATATTAGGCGAGGCCCATTTGGGATGCCTATGTCGGTAGCCCCCGAGATTTTGCTTGAATCATAGAGTCAAGGAAAATCTCTCTTGTTTATTTTTACTCGAAAGCTCTAACTTTCATACTTTTTCTCATAAAATTCTATATTGTACGGGGATATTGGTAGTTGGGGCTAGTTCATCCGACGGATCGGGTACTAGTTAAGCTCGCTCTAGTGGCAATCCGCAACAACCTACTTCAAAATCACGTCCCTGGACATGATCTCGGGATGCGGTGTAAACTTCGACGAGTGCCGCTTAAGGTCTTACCATTCTGTCGAGTCCCGGTCGAATTTATCGAGTACCTAACGCGTCCGTTAGGATTTTTCTTCGCATCCGTTGATACGGATAAAAGTAGCGAGAGCGCGAGTCTTTGGCGATGCCACGCCCGGCAGAATAGTTACTGGGGTCTTACCTTCGCAAATTTGCGGCATTCGGAAATTGATCGCAACTTTGGCGTTCGAGAATATATTGTCGAGTGCTTTTTCGGCTGTTGGAATGGCACATTTTATCGAGTCAAATATGACTTATATTGCTCTCCCGATGGGAGTATATGTAGAGTTAATTATAACTCGAAATATACTCTCTTGCTGTGTTATTTTTCCTTTGTTAACTTCATCGGGCACGCGAACAGCGTTCCCGATGGGAGTACCCCCGAGGCTACAGCCAAGAACTTGTGCTTGGTTGTAGGCTCAACATTTTAGTCCACCTTGTCGCTATATTGCCATTATCTCCTGATATTCTTTCCTCCTTCTTCTTCTCTCTTTCTTTTTTCTCTTTTTTTTTTTTTTTTTATATTTCTCGGGTGCGCGAACAGCGCTCCTGATGGGAGTAGCCCCCGAGGCTACAGCCAAGAACTTGTGCTTGACTGTAGGCTCATCATTTTCTATATTTGCCATGGTCGAAATTTTACTTTTTTCGAAGTAGCCCCCGAGTATTTGGGCAAAAACTTGTTTCTGACCAAAGGCTCCCGAAGTATGCAAATAAGTCATCCTGTCGCCATTCTCCTTTTATTTTTCTTGTCGACACATTTTCCCTTGACAAATTTTCTTCAACTCCATCAATGGCCGAGATTTTTCTGTTTTTATGGGTCCATCGTTTCCACCACGTTGACACGTCGTGCAAGTGGGGGACACACGTCCTCCGCTTTTTCTGGCGCACGTACTGTAACGCCTATCCCAGTAAAAATACTTTTTTGCCCTTGTTTCTAGAAGATCTATTATCACCACACGATCTCCTCATCCAACGGCACACTGCTTCACCCAATTCTTATATAAACCCGTCTTCAACCTCCGTTCATCCCCTCGCTTGCGCCGCTCACCTGTTCCTCTTCACAAAACTTGGTATTAATGTACCAAGGCGAAATATTTCAGTGAATCTATA
>NC_061510.1:225912223-225981141 GCF_022539505.1 Lolium rigidum | reverse complement strand
CATCGCGGAACCCATCTCGGGGGTGCGAAGCTCTTCTCGGCACCTGTGGGAGGAATCATCGCCATTCCCGCCTCCGAAGTGATGCATGAGTAGTTCATCCCTGGACTATGGGTCCATAGTAGTAGCTAGATGGTTGTATTCTCTACTTTGTGCTTCATGTATAGATCTTGTGAGCTGCCCTACATGATCAAGATCATCTTTATGTAATCCTATATGTTTGATTTGCTGGGATCCGATGAATATTATATACTATGTTGAGATTGATTATATATTCATGTCATATATTATTTGTGATCTTGCATGCTCTCCGTTGCTAGTAGAAACTACGCCAGAGTGGACACTTGTGACTCCAAGAGGGAGTATTTATGCTCGATAGTAGGTTCATGCCTCTAGTTTTCTCGGAGAGTGACTTTATAACTTCTAAGATTGTAGATGTCTTGTTGCTACTAGGAGAAAACAACAATGTTTTATCCGGTGGTAATTCTATTGTTTACTTTACACACATTGCTTAATGTGATAGTACTGTCGCTTGCAATTATCTTGAAAGGTGTGCGGACGCTAACCTGAAGGTGGATTATTAGTCATAGATGCAGTTGCATTACGGTCTATGTATTATGTTGTAATGCCCATATCAAATCTCATAGTAATCATCTTGTCACGAATTGATCGATATTATATCAATTGCCCAGTTGTAATTTGTTCACCCAACATTATATTTCTTTATGGAGAGACACCTATAGTGAACTGTGGACCCCCGTCCTATTTCCTTTACTGATAAATTCAACTGCAATCCTATTCTGTTTACTTCTACGCAAACATCTCCTTCCATTCGATACATCTAATCCTTTGTGTTCAAGCAAGCACGGTGAGATTGACAATCTCAACTTGTAAGTTGGGCAAAGTACTTTGGTTGTGTTGTGTGCGAGGTTCCACGTTGTTGCTTGACACGATCTTGCGCTTGCCACTAGTCGATCCAGCAACACCTTCGGAAGTCATGCCTTTCTCCTCTGCGGCCGATTAAACCTTGGTTTTCATGCGAGGGAAAACTTGTTGATGTGTTCATCACACCTTAATCTTGGGGTTCCCCAACATTGTGAAGTTGGCGTAACGATAAGCACCATCAAGACTTTTACTGGCGCCGTTCTTTGGGGAGAAAGGGGATTTACGCAAGGGGAGTCTCTCATCTCCAATCTTTTTACTTTGTTATAGTTTGCTTAGTTTGCTTTATTTTTGTTTGTTTGATTTATTATATCAAAAACACACAAAAAAATAGTTTACTTTTATAGTTGTCCTTATATCAAAAACATAAAAAAATAGTTACTATTATAGTTGTTATTTCTATTGCTTAGTTTAAGTTTTGCTAAAATGAGTATTCACTGAAGTTGAGGTTAGTTCTTTTAAGCAACGGGGGGGAGAAAGTTTAAAAGATGCTTGGTATAGAATAAGTAATGCTAATCATAGATGTACTAAAAATATTCTACCATGATCCTCCTTAGAAAATTTTATATATGTTGGTTTATCTAGCTACAATAGATATGTTTTGGATACTCTCACGGGGTAATTTTCTAGGTGCTCCGACTTTGGAAGCTGCAATTTAATTGAAAGCTTGGTAGGAATTCCACCTACGATGTTGTTAAAGCTGAGAACACTTTGGAGGATGTTATAGAAATATTAAGCTCCCTAGAGAAATATTTGCCAAATTGCCTTGATAATGCTAGCCAAATTAATGAATCTATGGAAAATATCAATAAAAGAATCAACTGTTTTAGAGGCTAGCAATATTCATGATAGTATAAACCTTAGGATTGGTAAAATAGATGAGGCTATGGAAACTTTAAGTGCAACCTTTTCCTCTCTTGGGTTTAAAAAGGAGAAAGGTTTTGTGGGAAAAGAGCAAAAAATTATGTATGTTTCCAAGGCACCTAAACCAAAACCCCATAATATGCTTAAAATTGATAAAACTTTTAGTGCAACTAAGAGTGGCTTACATGTTGAATCATCTCCAGGGGTATCTAAAGTACCTATTTTGACAAGTTGTGTTTTAGAGGAAGTGATTGATCTTGATGCTTCTTCACTTGATAATACTTGATGCTCGCATTTTTACCGCGCCTAGTCTGAAAGGCGTTAAAGAAAAGCGCTTATGGGAGACAACCCATGCGTTATTTATAGTAATTTATTTTGTTGAGTCTTGGAAGTTATTACTACTGTAATGACCTCTCCTTATCATTTTTATTTCATTTTTTGCAAAGAATAACCTCTAATATAATAGGAATAAAGTAATGTTTGGGGAAGTTCTTTGTCCGAGAAAACAGATTCTGTCTTTGTTACCATAAAAATTTGTAAAAATAGCCGGAGCGGTATTTTGAGCTGTCATATTTTATGCATATGCCCCAGGTTATTATATAACTTTCGTTAGTTGACCACTTTTCAAGATAAGCAACGAGAGGATTTTCAAAGAAATAGATATTTACCGCTATTCTGTTTTGATGATTTCTGCACTATTTGCATTTGCCTCTTAAATCTCTTTTTTTAGTTCTTTTGATCAAAGAGCTTTTTGAAAGGTTGCTACAGTATATTATGCTTTAATAGATATTTTCTATATGTTAGTACTGAACCCAAGTGGATTTGTTTATTTTGATTGTACTAATCTTGCTAATAAAGAATTGCGTGAAGTTTTGTATGAAGAAAGTTTTCAAGTGTAGGGAAAGAAGAATGATGTGATGAGATGAAGAATGGATAAAAGCTCATACTTGGGGATGCCCTGCACCCCAAGTCATATTCAAGAAGTACGAGCGTCAAAGCTTGGGGATGCCCAAGGCATCCCTCTTCATCAACAAAGCAACATGTCATCTCTCTATGCGCTATATTTTTATTGCTTCATACGCTATGTGTTGTTACGGGAGCGTCTTTATTTATTATTTTTTTATTTTTTTTTATTTTCTATAGCATATGTTGGATTCCGGCACATTTGTTTTGGAGAAAGACCCGCTCCTTTTTAATTGCATAGAACGCTGTAGTTTTATTTGTTATTGTCTGCGAGTGTTCTAGTTTTAAGTGCTTGGGTTTAGCTCTTGTTCTTTCACTTGAATTTTGTTCAGAGCACGTTAGTATTATTTATTTGTGTATGATTAGCTCTCTGGTCCATAATGAATTTCATCTCTGAGATTTATTTCAAATAAGTTGATTGGTGTTGGATACGAGTAAAATATTTCATGACTATAGTGATGCAAAAAGAAGCTTGTCTAGACTGTGGCATAGACTTTGGCATGTCATGTTGGATGTTATTCTTGTCATATGCTTAGTACTTATTGTTTTAGCATGACTTGTTTCAAATGGCTGAGAGTGCATAATGTGTCATTGAAAGAATCATGTGTTGTTTCTATCATAAAAGCATAGTATTGTGGTATTCTCCTTTGACGCTTTATTGGGTTGACTTGGCACATGCTTACACCATGTTATGACTATGACCAGTCAACTAAAGCCTCTATGATCATTTAGGTTTTGACTTGTAATCACTTTATTCTTTGATTGATAATGTTTTTCGACATGCATGATTTGTTGCTCTCTTAGTTGGTCGCTCCGAGTCTTGTGCTTGAGTATGATCTCTACTCGTGCATCCAACCACCATGAAACAAAGTTTGCCAATAGTGTCCACCATATCTACCTAGTATCATTATGGCTATTCCAAATAATTCATCATGTTTTTATCTTCCAAATTATATTTTGGTATGAGAAAATTAGTCAATAACGCTCTCACGAACTTGATGGCATATTTACTTTCTTGTACTTAATAAATTTGATCATTGTGCCTATCTAATGAAGTTTATGTGTTTGCAAATTGCGAGTTGGGAGTTAGTAGAACCATTGTTTCATGGGGAACACTTTCGACATTGCACTTATATTTAGTTGATGTCATGTTCTTTTGTCTATGGATGCCTAGCGGTGCGAAATAAAATGGAATCTTATAAGTCCATGGAGTTTGTATATGAATTAGGGAAGCATCTGGGCCGCTAATCTAAGCCATGCATCATGCATGTTGGAAATTCACAGCTAAGCCATAGTGAGCATTCTATGAAGCATTTGCAATAAAAATCTATACCAATAGTAAATAAAAAATTTGTTTGAGATGCTCCTTTGTCTTGTTTGTCTTGTCATTTTGGCATGGGATTGCCCCACAAGAGTACCTCCATATCATCGGGCAAGAGGTGCTCCGTTGGTGGTTCTCAATGATACATTCCTTACAATGACAAGAACTTATTTGGGACCTAAGTTGAGTAGCATGAGGTTTAGGTACTCGCATTCAAGAGGCATGAGATTTTCAACTTGTGATTTGCAAGCATATAGCTCATTTTTGACTCACATTAACTTTAACCATTCAAGATGCTTATGATAGGGGCAATGAGAGTTCAAAGCTAATACGTACCATACTTTTTTGAAGGTTTATAAAACTTGTTTATCTTGCTTACTACTGCAAAGAGTCTCTCTTTTACTATTATGTTGAGTCTTCACCTTCTACTTTATGCACCGATTAAGAGAGCATTTGTCATTCTTAGTGCAATGTGCATAGTCTCAAAATTATTATTGATTGATTCATGATTATGACTATTGCTCGTTCTCAAATTACTTGTATCTATTCACCCTCTGAACTTTGAAGGTGTCCTAGCATTTATGTTTTGCTATTGCATAAGGACATGTTGAGTACCACTTTATTATGTTTACTCTATGATCATAAACACATAGTTGCTTTCAATGCACTATTATTCAAGATCCTTTGTTTGAGTTACTCTTCATGTTACAGCATAGTTGCTAAGTTCTATTGAATTATATCTATCATGCCTATGTTTAGAGTACTTAGATCCCATCTCACAATGTTTTACATGCTTGATCAAGATTGTGTTGGCTTCATGTCACCTCAAAAATTATTTTGTTGTCACATACTCTACTCGAGGACGAGAAGGAGTTAAGCTTGGGGATGCTTGATACGTCTCAAACGTATCTAATTTCGGCAGGCCCATTTGGGATGCTTATGTCACCATGCTTGTTTTACACCAATTCATATATGTTTTGCTTACACTTCATTGCACTTTTACATGATTTCCGGCACTAACCTATTAACAAGATGCCACAGTGCCAGTTCCCTGTTTTCTGTTGTTTTTGTATTTCAGAAAAGTTGTACAGGAAATATTCTCGGAATTGGACAAACAAAAGCCGAGTCAATATTTTACCGAAACGAAGACGATGTTCGAAGGGGGGTCGAAGAGGCGCAGTAGGGCGTCCAGACCTGCCCTAGGCGCGGCCTGGACCTGGCCCGCGCCTAGGGGTGGTCTGGGCCCACCAGGCGCCGCACCGACGTGAATCCTCCGCCTATTTATACATCTTCTCGGGAAAACCCTGGATACCCGAGCCTCCATCCATGAAAAGTTCCGTCGCGGCCGCCATCGCAGAACCCATCTCGGGGGGTTCTGAAGCTCTTCCCGGCACCCTGCCGGAGGGGGAAATCATCGCCGAAGGCATCTACATCGCCATGCCCTCCTCCAAAGTGATGCGTGAGTAGTTCATTCCTGGACTATGGGTACATAGTAGTAGCTGGATGGTTGTCTTCTCCACTTTGTGCTTCATGTATCGATCTTGTGAGCCGCCCTACATGATCAAGATCATCTTTATGTAATCCTATATGTTTGGTTTGCTTTGATCCGATGAATATTGAATACTATGTTGAGATTGATTATATATTCATGTCATATGTTATTTGTGATCTTGCTCTCCGTTGCTAGTACAAACTCTGGCCAAGTGGACACTTGTGACTCCAAGAGGGGGTATTTATGCTCGATAGTAGGTTCATCCATCTAGTTTTCTGGAATAGTGACTGTTGACACCGATTTTGTCTCAAACTAAAACGCCGATGAGTATGAAATGTAGTAAATTAAATAATATAAATTTTAAAACAAAGTGTTTCGGTCAATTTAGAAATTCATCTACATATATTTCGACAGCAATAGCATCGGTCCAACAGCGACCTAAATTCATGACGTTGCGAGCGGCACTAAATTTTGATATGTTCGATCACGATGTAGCGGCCGGCTTTGCGCCGACAACCTTATAAAATATGGTTGTGCCGAACTGAAATAGATGGCAAATTATACACCAAAGAAAATTAATTTTATAATCCATATACAAAATTATGGGTGGTTGCATGTTAGCTAATTCATATGTGTATACTAGCTAGCTAGCCAATTCATATCGTACAGATACTAAGACCCATCCCTTAATCACGTGCTGCATGGATTTAGCGGCACCGCTCCCTAACTAATCAGCCCATGTCCATCAGGCTTGCAGTAGACCCTGCCCAACTAGCGGCCAAGCTAATTAAACTACGAAAGCCCATTAGAGAAAATGAAAGGAGAGCTGCTCGGTAAATACGCTGAGGATGACCGCGCCGCCAAGTCTCCTAGATCTGCACGATCGAGAGAACGTGGGCACGATCCCACGATTTCCATATGGCCGGCATCGCTCAGCCGATCGTCTATATAAGGACCTCCTCCGCTCATCGGAAAAGCTAATCACGAATCGAAAATCACAATCACCTGCGCCTGTGCTTGCCTACCATAGCTCGCCCAGCGCCCACATACATATACACTGCCGTCGACCCCATACGTCGCCGGCCACTTCCGTCATACGTCGCTGCGTAGCTCGCCTCCGGCCACTCGACATACACCCTACCATAAGTGTTGTTGTCTAGTTGCCGTAGGACAGCACCAGTCCGGACGTCGCCGCTGCATCTTCCGTTCGTCTTCAGCGACAAGGTGAGAAAAGATGCACCGGCTCTACATATTGCTCTAGAGAAGGAAGCGAATATACGTAGCTCTCTTGTGGCTCCATATTGCTGATGCTTGCTTACATGCCGTAGATACTTTAGGCTGCTCAAATTACTCAAATTAATCTACCTCCTTGTTTGGTCTCATGGTGAAATCCCATGATGATACAGATCAGGATAATCAACCAAATCCTTAATTTGGTCTCATAATGATCTCTGATCTTATGATGATACAAATAAGGTACACCTTTATCGATACAAATCAAGTGTAGAAATAAGATAAATAAAATGCTGCTGAGTTTGATCTCTTACATTAAGTGCTAATACAAGTAAAAAGAAATCACCCTCAGTCATTCTACATGCTGCCATATATGATTTGCTGGCCTCACATAGTAGCCTGCCCTCTCAATTAGCCATGTGCCATAGACAGGCAAAGCAACATGGCATACATTATATATTGGCTTGATTTGGAAACTGTCAGCCGCATGTTGCATGTTGCTCCATAACTATGTATAAACCAAGTAGATGATGCACTCTCATCATATAGATGCATCAGGACGTACCAAAGTAGATGATGCATTCCCTTCATACGGATACATCGTAATATCTAAACATGACATTCACCCTATGCATGGTTTGGCATCATATAGCTGAACTGAAATGAATTTCGCTCAATATAATTTGATATCTCTTCGCGTTTGGTCACACTACATGCTATGGTAGTGATGATACAAACAAAAGTGAGAACCATACTCCACCTGGTTGTGCGCTATACACATGAGCATCTTGCTACATTGTGGTAGTAATAATACAAGTGAAATAGGTAAAATATGTTCATATAGAAACACTAGTCTCTCGTACAAAACTAGTGAATTATCATAGGTATTAAAATCATATTGCACCATCAAGTTGCATGCATATACTCAATGATAGTCAGCATGCTCATAAATCAACATATACTCTTGTTTGGTCACACTATATGTTGTGCTATGTTAGTGATGATACAAACAAGAAGAAAGAACCATACTTCACTCGGTTATGCTACACGTGGGCATATTGCTACACGGCGCTAGTATTAATACAAGTGAAGTGAAACTTAATGAAATTTGTCCATATAGAAACACTAGTCTCTCATACAAAACTAGTGCATTAGCATAGGTGGTGAAATCATATCTCACCATCATTTTGCATGCACATATCCAATATAAGTTCAGCATGCATTAAATCGACTTATATTCTGGTTCGGTCACACTACATGCTATGCCATGTTAGTGATGATACAAACGAGATAAAATGTCCATACTTCACTCGGTTATGCTACACGTGGGCATATTGCTACACGGTGCTAGTTATAATACAAGTGAAGCCAAGGCTAATAAAATTCTCATATGACATACCTATCTAAGAAACGTAGGATAAAATCACGCCCAACCAAATCAACTTGCATTTTGTACTACCCATCATACTAGTAATATAAAATGAAGTTGAGTAGAAACTGAACTTGTTGCATGTTAAAAGATATAGCATGCGCCATATATTGTCCAATAGTTGTTTGGTTTAATTATCAGACCACGAAATACTAAATCATGGTACAATTTAAATATGTACACCAAAGTCTAGCTAGACAAGTCTCCAAAACAGATGGATCTAGTCTTCGATGCAATATAAAATAAATTTCTCATGTGAGCTTCCATGCTGTAAAATTCAAATATGAAAGCCTGCATAGATATATGCAAATATAAATGCTCTCAAAAATGGATTAGCACCCCCATATAAATATCCCCCTTCGTCCTGACATATGTACGTGGGGTCAGTAAATTTAGAGTATAGTCCGCTCCATAATAGTACTACATCTCTTAGTAGCAAAAGAAATATAAAAAGCTTTGCTGCTAATCATAAGTAGCTATCGTTGCACGTATGTAGAGTAGCTGTTGCATGGCAAATGGTAAAATCACATGCGCTATTCTAGATGCTGCTCCACTTAGCTGATTAGAGCGAAACAACCGTATGAATAATTAAACAACATGGTCACTAAGCCGATGGAATATATGATGCATCTCATGCACGTATTTTTTTCTTGTACTTCTCAAACTAGTGCAAGTGCAAAATATGACTGATATGCTAAATTTAAATGATGGAAAAAACATGATAACTTAAAGAAGATGAAGTGCTCCCCGAGCACGCCGGCGTCGACGACAGCGAGGAGGACTTAGTCTTTAGTATATTTTGTAATAGTCATAGGATGTAATCCTTTGGATTAGCACCCCCATATAAATATCCCCCTTCGTCCTGACATATGTACGTGGGGTCAGTAAATTTAGAGTATAGTCCGCTCCATAATAGTACTACATCTCTTAGTAGCAAAAGAAATATAAAAAGCTTTGCTGCTAATCATAAGTAGCTATCGCTGCAAGTATGTAGAGTAGCTGTTGCATGGCAAATGGTAAAATCACATGCGCTATTCTAGATGCTGCTCCACTTAGCTGATTAGAGCGAAACAACCGTATGAATAATTAAACAACATGGTCACTAAGCCGATGGAATATATGATGCATCTCATGCACGTATTTTTTGCTTGTACTTCTCAAACTAGTGCAAGTGCAAAATATGACTGATATGCTAAATTTAAATGATGGAAAAAACATGATAACTTAAAGAAGATGAAGTGCTCCCCGAGCACGCCAGCGTCGACGACAGCGAGGAGGACTTAGTCTTTAGTATATTTTGTAATAGTCATAGGATGTAATCCTTTGTAATGGATATGTTGGAATTCTTAATCAGGGGTTTTCTCTTCGGAGATGTAATTAACAGTTCTTTTATGTAAATGTGAAAGTTCTGGAAATAAAGTACCTGCAATGTTTGATCCCTTTTATTTTTTGCACTACGCATTTAAATTTCTATCTGTCTCTATGACGTGGACGCGTACATTAGCCATTTTTGTCGCCGCCATTTTCCCGTCATCAGATTCTGGCACGCCCGTTGGGACATATTTCTCCCCTCATCTTCGAAATTCCAACATACAATACATCATATGGATTCCTATAATATGTTTTCCCGATATATCCAAATTTCAGAGAACTAATATATAGTTCCTCCATGTTTACAAGGTATGGACCGTCAGGTGCAGCAATTCGTGACTGTTCGCTTTGGTGATCTGTGGGTTGATGTGCCACTTGGCCTATTGTGACCTCACTGAGTGAAAGTTGGAAGACTACTGCTGCATCGCCAGCCGTACCTGATCAAGAAGAAGTCACCTCTCCACCAATGGAGGGGTTCACGCCCGTTTTGTCAAAGTCAGCAAAGAGGAGAATGAGGGCTGCTAGAAAGGATGCTGCCCACGCTGCTCACTACTAGGAAAAAGCCTAGCCGTAAGATGGGTGTTAGTGGCGCACCAAGAGGGCAGTGCGCCACTACTACTTAGCAGTGGCGCACCGGAAAGTGGTGGGCCACTATTAAAAATGTAGTAGTGGCGCACCTCTCCGCGGTGCGCCACCACTAAGTTTGACCATGGGTTTGACCCAGCCTTATACATAGCAATGGCGCACCGTGTAGAGGTGCGCCACAGCTATTTTTTGTAGCAGTGGCGCACCTCTACATGGTGCGCCATTACTATGTAAAGGGGAGGATGGAAATGTTTGGGCATCACTTAGTAGTGGCGCACCATGCTTGGTGCGCCACCGCTAAGTGGTGCCCAAACATTTCCACCCCCCCCCGCCCCGTGGATCGCCTTTTGGAGTTTGAAAAAAAAAGAAATAGATAAAAAATTCAAAAAACTAAATCCTTTGAAATACCCATGTAATATGTCATCTAGGTTTAGTGAAAATTGAAAAAAATGAATTTTGATATATTATGCAAAATGGCGTCATGTTTCGGTAAAACGGGATTTCTGGTTGCATACGACCTCCGATGAAAAACTTTTTTATATCAAAATCGATCTACGCGAAATTTGGAGAAAAAATGGATTCGTCAAATTCAAAACAGAAACAGGACTTTTTTCAGGTTTTAGATTTTGGGCAAAAATTAGAAAAAAATTAGCGGTGGCGCACCCATGCCTTGGTGCGCCACTGCTAAGCTTCCCGCCCACGAATTTCAAAATGGAGGAGCCGGCCACTTAACCCCCTCCTCCCTCCTCCTCCTCCTCCTGCTTTCATTCTCCTCTCCTCCTCCTGCTCTCCTCCTCTCCTCTCCTCCTTTCACTCCGGCGACTTCCTCCTCTCCTCTCCTCCTTTCACTCCGGCGACCTCCTCCTCTCCTCTCCTCCTTTCACTCCGGCGACCTCCTCCTCTCCTCTCCTCCTTTCACTCCGGCGACCTCCTCCACTATGTCGAGCTCGGTGACCTTACTTTCCGGCGAACTCCGGTGACCTTACTCTCCGACGACCCTCGGGCGACCCTCTAGCCTCCATTACCTCTGGCCTTCGTCCTCTTGTTCATCCTCTCCTACATCTCCTCACCTCTCTTCACCTCTCCTACGTCCCTCATCCATCACCACCGGCGGCTATGCTAAGAAAAATGAGAATGAACATTGCAAAAATAATTCTGGCAACAAGAACGAGAAAAAATTAGGAGCCAAAAAAAATCGAAACGAAATGTGCCAGATCCAGATCCAGATCCCGATCCAGATCCAGATCTAGAAATTTCAAATTTTAGTAGTGGCGCACCTTTTTTCTATCCAGTGGCGCACCTCGGACGTTTAGGAGTGGCGCACCATGAAGCTAGTAGTGGCGCACTACCTGGTGCGCCACTGCTAAGCCAAATAGCAATGGCGCACCACTAGTGCGCCACTACTAAAAGTTAGCAGTGGCGTGATAACAGTGGCGCACCACTAGTGCGCCACTGATGGGTAAAAGTGGTGCGCCACTGATTGCCCTTTTCCTAGTAGTGGCTGCAAAAGGGGTTGTTGGTTATGCTACTGTAACTCCAGCTCAAGTGTCATATGAGAAAGGAAAGGCTGTTGAGGTGGGACAATCTGCTCGCCAACAGTCCAAAGGCAAAGGGAAGATAATGGTGTTTGAGAAATCTGAGTTTCCTGTCGCATGATGGTACCACCCTCGTCATTTTGAGACGTGGATGCACTCCAACAGGAATGACACCTTATTCTCTGGTATTTGGAGGAGAAGCGGTTCTACCTTTGGAAGTGCAAATTACTTCATTAAGAGTCGCTACCCATGAAAAACTGTCAGAAGATAACTCAGCGCAATTACGCCTCGATGAATTAGAAAGACTCGAAGGCAAGCGACTGCAAGCCTTACAAAATCTAGAGGCATACCAAGATAGAATGTCTCGAGCTTTTGATAAACGCGTAAAAAGAAGGTCATTCAAACAAGGAGATTTAGTCCTCGCCGTCATTCGCCCGATGAATATCACGCGGCGAATGAAAGGAAAATTTGAACCTAAATGGGAGGGTCCCTTCGTCATAAAAGAAGTTTATTCTAGCGGCGCATACCAAATCATCTCGCCAGACGGCACATATTTCCCGTCCCCGGTAAATGGAAAATTCCTTAAGCGTTACTACGCTTGAGTAAATACAAAAAAAAATATATATATATATAAAGAAAAGTACTCCTAGCATTCACGAGTCTAAACTGATTGCAAAATCCAAAACGAAAAATATAAAGAAAATTTACTCCTAGCATTCACGAGTCTAAACTGATTGCAAAATCCAAAACGAAAAATATAAATTACTCCACGCCACCAAGAGTATAAACTGGGGCAAATATAAAGAAATTACTCCAGGCCATCACGAGTATAAACTGGGGCGAATATAAAATAGAATTACTCCACACCATCACGAGTATAAACTGGGGCAAATATAAAGAAAATTACTCCAGGCCATCACGAGTATAAACTTGGGAGAATATAAAATAGAATTACTCCACGCCACCAGGAGTATAAACTGGGGCAAATATAAAGAAAATTACTCCAGGCCATCACGAGTATAAACTGGGCGAATATAAAATATAATACTCCACGCCATCACGAGTATAAACTGGGGCAAATATAAATGTAAATTACTCCACACCATAATGAGTATAAACTGGGGCAAATATGAAAAAACACTCCACACCATCATGAGTATAAACTGGGGCAAATATGAAAAAACATTCCACACCATCATGAGTATAAACTGGGGAAAATATATATACATAAAAAAATGTATTTAACCCACGCCATCACAAATATAAACTATAAAAAAAATGACAAGCTAAAACCATAATATATATATGATAACGTAGGTGCACTAAACATATGCACTATATTTTACAACCCAAAGTATCGACACCATATGTGTTGCAAAGAGTAGATATGGCAACTACTCGCTGATAAATAAGGACAAGGTACTATGACAAGAGCACCCAGAAATAGAAGTACAGCCGTGAATAAATTAATAAGATTGTGCATGACCGTCATATATTCAAATAAACTGATAGCTAAAATGATAGTCTGGGTACACACAAAAATAAAGAGTGCTTATTAAACAGCATGCAAGAAGCACGTAAAAAGGAAAGCTAACCCAAGAAATTTGAAATGGCTAAAACGAGGAATCAGCATGATGGAGAGCCCAATTTCCTCATCTTCCCGATAATAGACCCAACCTCGAGACCCATAGCAGATATCTTCTGCTGAAGTACCTCCAGTTCCTGAGCAACGCTTGCATCAGATCCGGAAAGATTGTCACGCAGCTTCTTCGCTTCGGCTTGCTTTATGGACTGTGTTGATTTCAGTTCTTTGACGCCCTCCTCAATTTCATTCAAGGCGGTCTTAAGCTCCCGAACTTCGGTGTTAAGGGCTTCCAAGCGCGTCGTCTTCTCCACGCGTTGCTCTTCCATAGATGACACCCTTTCCTCCACGGTCTTCAAAACTCCCGCGATTAACGCTTGTTCTTGATTTGCTAAAACGCGAGCTTCATCTTGTTTCTGAGACTTGGAACCAACTTTTCTGTGGGCTTCTTGCATATCACTTGAGATACAAATGAGTCTCTCTAAATACGTACGAGCAGCGGAAACTTCAGCAATATCATTCCCAGCTGGGAGTAGTGAATGGACCGCCTCGATAACTTTGCGGCATTGAGGGTCTACTATTGTAGAGTTATGCAAGCCTTACAAGACCGCATCCAACATTGAAGTGAAAGCCTTCATGTAAACTTCAGTAACAGCAGGAACGCCCATGGTTGACATTGTAATCTGAGCTGAGGTTCCCTCGTCACTAACAAGAGTACTTTGAACACCTGAACAAATAGGGACAGTAGAGGAAGCAAGGTAAATATTCTTGTAAAACAAAATGAATAAGCAAGGCGATAAATATAACATAAGTATTATGTATAAAACTACCATGAGGGGATGAAGGTAAATGACTGGAAATATCAGTCAATGGCGAAGAATTTGGAGGCTCAATATCTGGAGCTGATAAACCATAATCATCCACATCTAATGTGTTAAAGTCTTCCAAACCATGAGCTACACCTCCGCTAAGCACATTGTCCAAAGCTGTGCAGCTGAGATGTTCATGTACGTACAATGGAACATTCAGTGTTATAGGGCTGGAAGTACTCTCGTCATTGGCCAAATCAAGTTTCCTTTTAGTACTAGGCCTCACCCCCTCCTCCAAAGAACAATTTTCAGTTACATGTGCATCTTCTAAAGTCTCGACGACGGAAGAGGAGCATTCATCAACATATGTAGTCTTCCTCTTCTATCAAAAGGAAGATGTACATGTCAGACAAACAAAAAAGAATAGAGCTACGAGCATATACGTATCTCTCTCACCTTTTTAGGAGTAACATGAGGCTTGTCATCTGCTAGAAAACCGGATAAAATGGGATTCCATTGGTCCATGACCTCCTTTGCTTTCTTCTGGATGGCTGCAACATGCCCAGCTTGACCCCTCACAGTAACTTCTTTGATAACAACCAAATCTCCTTCGGAAAGCTTACGTGGAGAAATAAACTTTTCACCATGTTGCAGAAACTTGCTTTTCCGTGAATTATAATCTCGGCCATTGGAAATACCCGGATTAAGATCTTTGAACGCTTTGTTAAATGGTCGCATAAATTGGACCCACCAATGGTTCCAAGCAACTGAAGAAATTCCTTTGTGTGCATCATTCAAAAGGCACTCGAATTCCCCTGGATCATGACGTAATAAATGCGACCAATACGCGTACGCGACCCCGGTATCCTCTATCGTGTACAGGCTGACCAGAGGATCGTAAGGGACTTGCTGCCTCAAAGTAAGTTGGCGTGCAACTCGCTCAGGGTGGTATGGCTCTGCTATGAGTAGATCATCAACATCAGTAGCACGCCTCCATGGAAGCATACCTCGATGAGAAGAGATGGAAAAGGATCTCTGTAGTTGGTCCACCCCAACTAAATTGGTTGTAGTATAAGGATTCCAAAAACTTTTGGTAGGATTTGCAAGGAAAGTGCGTGCTTCAGCTGGGCTAAAGTATGTGGGAGCCCGAAACATAATGTTGACCATGGTCGGCCGCATAGACAACCCCTTAACATTTGGAAGAGGGTCCCCTCTCGCTTTGGTCTTAAAAGGTTTTTTTAGATAAATACCAATCCACCCGGCGATGTAATGCACCGGCCAAGCTCTCTTTTCATAAGAAGGGGCGATAGGATGCATACTAATCCTTCGTAAAGAGTAATACAATGAACAAAGTGATGTAGGAGCCAAAGAGATCTTGCGACCCGAAACGATCCAAGAGGCCATAAGAAGAACACCGGGGCATATGTAGGAACCCCCACCAACAACCACATAGCAACATAGCCATTGGGCGATAAAAGCTACAACATATGTGTGTTGTTCTTTAAGGGAAGTAAAAGAGGAAGTGTTTTCTCGCTGGTTGTGGAAATGGTCACACCAAACTTGGAAAGTCACATGACCTCCATTGTCTTTACTGAGCTTATAGAATTCTCCTAAAAGGTCAGATAAGAAATTTGGAAACATGAGTTTGGAGGGTTCTAGATCATCTACCGATGGAACATATTCCTCATATGGGTCCCCAACTAAAGGAAGACCCGACATTAGTAACATGTCAAATAGAGTCACCGTGTGCTCACCAGATGGGAAAAGAAACGTGTTCGCCTTTGGATCCCATCTTTCCAGTAGCGACTGTAGTAGAGAAGGGCAAACTTCATATTCACCGAGAGAGCAATAAATGGCCCCGGATATGTAATCAGTGTCCTCCGCCTCTCCTTTCAGACAAAAGGAATGATGCTCCAGGATGCAAATTCCCCATTCAACATAGCCGTGGGGACGAAGCACATATTCGACAGTATGATCATCCCAACCCAAACCTTTGTCTACCATACGCGTTCCTAAGGTATAAGCTTTGTGACCAGGTGTAGGGAAAGTTGGTGCCAATGGATGAAAGGAATTATCACTAATAGTAGACCCCAAATTCCAACCACGAGGATGATTTGTCAAATCTGCATGTGTTAGCACCTGCCGTCTGATTGTCGGATTAGCCAGATCATTAGTGCTAGGCTCATACAAGTGTTGCTCGGCCAATTGACATATGGATAGTTCATTCGGA
The DNA here is from genome assembly GCF_022539505.1 of Lolium rigidum. Taxonomy (NCBI): domain Eukaryota; kingdom Viridiplantae; phylum Streptophyta; class Magnoliopsida; order Poales; family Poaceae; genus Lolium; species Lolium rigidum. The sequence continues at coordinate 225,964,788 of NC_061510.1, read as the reverse complement.
GGAACCAACACTGGATCATGCGCCATCTATAAGTACAAAGTCGTATAAGAAATAGGGCATATATGCATGCAAAATTCTAAATTTAAAAGGAAAATGTGATGATATGTTACCTAGCGGTGGGAGCAACTATTCCCCCGTAACTGTTCAATAGGATCCTGCAAAATGTAAGGAGAATACTTGAGTAAAAAAAAAGGACAACCATAAGCTGTATAATAAAGTCCCACTCATGGTTTGTTGATCATTCCCTCAAAACCCAAGCAATGGTTCAAGCTCGTCTAGAAGCTTGCTAGAGTAAAAAAAAAATCAAAAGTTTGACATGATGTATGGGTGCTATTAGTTGTATAAAACTTGCCGGCACGCCAACCGTGAAAATGAAGTGTTCAAAATTGGAACGAAAGACTTAACAACATATATCGTCCAGGGAAGTGCTAACAGTGCTCTCATGCTAAAATTGCACGTTGTAGAAATATACGACCAGCGCATGTATCTCTACCGTATCCTACGTCAAACAAACAAAAAGGCGGAGAAGAAAATGGTGGTATACCTGGCTAAGAAGCAGACATACGCAGACTGATCTAATACAGCAAATCTTGATTGAGTGCCCCTGCAGGAGATTATGGGACGGGAGAAATCAAATCAAACTCACGTACCCAGATATGAGGCATATGAAGGCTCAGACTACCATGCAGCTAGGTATCCATGTGAACTCACCAGCAGAGGATACGTGAATCCAATCTGCACTAAGATTGCTAAAATCTTACTGAAACACAGGTACTTCCAATGCCTAAGAAAAGGAGATCGGATCAAACAACCATCACCCTGTAATTAATCATCTAAACAAAAAAGGCGACTGATCGATTACCTGATGGCATGCGTTCTCGGTGGCCAAGTGATACGGCACCTGGTTGCAGGAGTACTCCCTCAACGGAGAAGTCGAGGGAAGAAAGATTGATGCAAAAAAAAAAAGACAAGATAAGGCGTTTCTGTTAGCTGTGCCCTGGATACTGCTAACGGCAATATTGCTTCGCTGACAGGTTTTCAGGAGCTCGGGTACTACCCAAACCGAAGACGCGACAGATTTATAATTCTCTAGTAGTACAAACCAAAAACGTCATAGATACGTATCTACTAAAAACAAATATACTACGCATATAAATAAATCATATTTTCGAGCTCTGGATATGAAATAGAAAGACCCATTCACATCCAGACCTCGAGGGGCATCTGTTGACATCGATTTTGTCTCAAACTAAAACGCCGATGAGTATGAAATGTAGTAAATTAAATAATATAAATTTTAAAACAAAGTGTTTCGGTCAATTTAGAAATTCATCTACATATATTTCGACAGCAATAGCATCGGTCCAACAGCGACCTAAATTCATGACGTTGCGAGCGGCACTAAATTTTGATATGTTCGATCACGATGTAGCGGCCGGCTTTGCGCCGACAACCTTATAAAATATGGTTGTGCCGAACTGAAATAGATGGCAAATTATACACCAAAGAAAATTAATTTTATAATCCATATACAAAATTATGGGTGGCTGCATGTTAGCTAATTCATATGTGTATACTAGCTAGCTAGCCAATTCATATCGTACAGATACTAAGACCCATCCCTTAATCACGTGCTGCATGGATTTAGCGGCACCGCTGCCTAACTAATAAGCCCATGTCCATCAGGCTTGCAGTAGACCCTGCCCAACTAGCGGCCACGCTAATTAAACTACGAAAGCCCATTAGAGAAAATGAAAGGAGAGCTGCTCGGTAAATACGCTGAGGATGACCGCGCCGCCAAGTCTCCTAGATCTGCACGATCGAGAGAACGTGGGCACGATCCCACGATTTCCATATGGCCGGCATCGCTCAGCCGATCGTCTATATAAGGACCTCCTCCGCTCATCGGAAAAGCTAATCACAATCACCTGCGCCTGTGCTTGCCTACCATAGCTCGCCCAGCGCCCACATACATATACACTGCCGTCGACCCCATACGTCGCCGGCCACTTCCGTCATACGTCGCTGCATCGCTCGCCTCCGGCCACTCGACATACACCCTACCATAAGTGTTGTTGTCTAGTTGCCGTAGGACAGCACCAGTCCGAACGTCGCCGCTGCATCTTCCGTTCGTCTTCAGCGACAAGGTGAGAAAAGATGCACCGGCTCTACATATTGCTCTAGAGAAGGAAGCGAATATACGTAGCTCTCTTGTGGCTCCATATTGCTGATGCTTGCTTACATGCCGTAGATACTTTAGGCTGCTCAAATTACTCAAATTAATCTACCTCCTTGTTTGGTCTCATGGTGAAATCCCATGATGATACAGATCAGGATAATCAACCAAATCCTTAATTTGGTCTCATAATGATCTCTGATCTTATGATGATACAAATAAGGTACACCTTTATCGATACAAATCAAGTGTAGAAATAAGATAAATAAAATGCTGCTGAGTTTGATCTCTTACATTAAGTGCTAATACAAGTAAAAAGAAATCACCCTCAGTCATTCTACATGCTGCATATATGATTTGCTGGCCTCACATAGTAGCCTGCCCTCTCAATTAGCCATGTGCCATAGACAGGCAAAGCAACATGGCATACATTATATATTGGCTTGATTTGGAAACTGTCAGCCGCATGTTGCATGTTGCTCCATAACTATGTATAAACCAAGTAGATGATGCACTCTCATCATATAGATGCATCAGGACGTACCAAAGTAGATGATGCATTCCCTTCATACGGATACATCGTAATATCTAAACATGACATTCACCCTATGCATGGTTTGGCATCATATAGCTGAACTGAAATGAATTTCGCTCAATATAATTTTATATCTCTTCGCGTTTGGTCACACTACATGCTATGGTAGTGATGATACAAACAAAAGTGAGAACCATACTCCACCTGGTTGTGCGCTATACACATGAGCATCTTGCTACATTGTGGTAGTAATAATACAAGTGAAATAGGTAAAACTAGTGAATTATCATAGGTATTAAAATCATATTGCACCATCAAGTTGCATGCATATACTCAATGATAGTCAGCATGCTCATAAATCAACATATACTCTTGTTTGGTCACACTATATGTTGTGCTATGTTAGTGATGATACAAACAAGAAGAAAGAACCATACTTCACTCGGTTATGCTACACGTGGGCATATTGCTACACGGCGCTAGTATTAATACAAGTGAAGTGAAACTTAATGAAATTTGTCCATATAGAAACACTAGTCTCTCATACAAAACTAGTGCATTAGTATAGGTGGTGAAATCATATCTCACCATCATTTTGCATGCACATATCCAATATAAGTTCAGCATGCATTAAATCGACTTATATTCTGGTTCGGTCACACTACATGCTATGCCATGTTAGTGATGATACAAACGAGATAAAATGTCCATACTTCACTCGGTTATGCTACACGTGGGCATATTGCTACACGGTGCTAGTTATAATACAAGTGAAGCCAAGGCTAATAAAATTCTCATATGACATACCTATCTAAGAAACGTAGGATAAAATCACGCCCAACCAAATCAACTTGCATTTTGTACTACCCATCATACTAGTAATATAAAATGAAGTTGAGTAGAAACTGAACTTGTTGCATGTTAAAAGATATAGCATGCGCCATATATTGTCCAATAGTTGTTTGGTTTAATTATCAGACCACGAAATACTAAATCATGGTACAATTTAAATATGTACACCAAAGTCTAGCTAGACAAGTCTCCAAAACAGATGGATCTAGTCTTCGATGCAATATAAAATAAATTTCTCATGTGAGCTTCCATGCTGTAAAATTCAAATATGAAAGCCTGCATAGATATATGCAAATATAAATGCTCTCAAAAATGGATTAGCACCCCCATATAAATATCCCCCTTCGTCATGACATATGTACGTGGGGTCAGTAAATTTAGAGTATAGTCCGCTCCATAATAGTACTACATCTCTTAGTAGCAAAAGAAATATAAAAAGCTTTGCTGCTAATCATAAGTAGCTATCGCTGCACGTATGTAGAGTAGCTGTTGCATGGCAAATGGTAAAATCACATGCGCTATTCTAGATGCTGCTCCACTTAGCTGATTAGAGCGAAACAACCGTATGAATAATTAAACAACATGGTCACTAAGCCGATGGAATATATGATGCATCTCATGCACGTATTTTTTTCTTGTACTTCTCAAACTAGTGCAAGTGCAAAATATGACTGATATGCTAAATTTAAATGATGGAAAAAACATGATAACTTAAAGAAGATGAAGTGCTCCCCGAGCACGCCGGCGTCGACGACAGCGAGGAGGACTTAGTCTTTAGTATATTTTGTAATAGTCATAGGATGTAATCCTTTGGATTAGCACCCCCATATAAATATCCCCCTTTGTCCTGACATATGTACGTGGGGTCAGTAAATTTAGAGTATAGTCCGCTCCATAATAGTACTACATCTCTTAGTAGCAAAAGAAATATAAAAAGCTTTGCTGCTAATCATAAGTAGCTATCGCTGCAAGTATGTAGAGTAGCTGTTGCATGGCAAAAGGTAAAATCACATGCGCTATTCTAGATGCTGCTCCACTTAGCTGATTAGAGCGAAACAACCGTATGAATAATTAAACAACATGGTCACTAAGCCGATGGAATATATGATGCATCTCATGCACGTATTTTTTGCTTGTACTTCTCAAACTAGTGCAAGTGCAAAATATGACTGATATGCTAAATTTAAATGATGGAAAAAACATGATAACTTAAAGAAGATGAAGTGCTCCCCGAGCACGCCGGCGTCGACGACAGCGAGGAGGACTTAGTCTTTAGTATATTTTGTAATAGTCATAGGATGTAATCCTTTGTAATGGATATGTTGGAATTCTTAATCAGGGGTTTTCTCTTCGGAGATGTAATTAACAGTTCTTTTATGTAAATGTGAAAGTTCTGGAAATAAAGTACTTGCAATGTTTGATCCCTTTTATTTTTTGCACTACGCATTTAAATTTCTATCTGTCTCTATGACGTGGACGCGTACATTAGCCATTTTTGTCGCCGCCATTTTCCCGTCATCAGTGACTTCATAACTTCTGAGATTGTAGATGTGTTGTTTCTACTAGGGAGAAAACAACAATGTTTTCTCCGAGGGTAATTCTATTATTTACTTTACACACATTGCTCAATGCGATAGTCTGTTGCTTGCAACTTTATACTGGAAGGGGTGCGGACGCTAACCTGAAGGTGGATTATTAGTCATAGACGCAGTTGGATTACGGTGAATGTATTATGTTGGAATGCCCAATACTAAATCTCATAGTAATCATCTTGTCATGTATGGTCGATATTCTATCAATTTCCCACCTGTAATTTTTTATGGGTTCGTTGCATGGAAAACAACAAATTTCTACCGTGAACATGAACCAAAACCAAGATCCAATCTAGGAAGAAGAAAGATCTAATCTACGAAGATCGAAGCAATGTATGTGAGACTAACCTTCGAAGATCCAAAGCCCACGAGATTAGATCTCGTTCTTGATGTAGTCGATCGTCATGTGCTGCAATCCGGCAGCACTTCCGTACTCGGTCGTGCGTACGGTGTCGATGAAGCCCGTCCTCTCCCCGTTCCAGCGGGCAGCGGAGGTGTGGTAGATCCCCTCGGAATCCCAGTAGCACGACGGCATGGTGGTGGTGGTGGAGGAGAAAATCTGCAGAGCTTTGCCAAGCCGGAGCAGGATTGTGGTGGAGGAGAGAGGGGCGGCCAGGGTTAAGGTATTAAGGTTGTGCGCCCCCTTGCCCCCTCCCCTCTTTATATAGGGGGGAGGTCGGTTTGAGGTGGCCCCCCACGCCCCAAACAGATCTAGGGCCGGTGGCCAAGAGGGGGGGAGTTTTCTCCCCCCCCCCCCCAAGTTGATCCCCTTTAGGGTTTTGGGGAACCCTAGTGGGCTGGCCGACTTGGGCCTTGAGGGGCATGTGCCCCTGGCCCATTAGGGCTAGGATGCACCCCCTCGGCCCATGTTGGCCCCCCTAGGTTGTGGGCCCCATAGTGGACCCCCCGGAACCTTCTAGAACCTTCCCAGTCTTCCACCGAAAAAATCTCTAACTTTTCCGAAACCTAGAAATCAACTTCCCTTATATGAATCTTATTCTCCGGACCTCCTCGTGATGTCCTGGATCCCATCCGAGACTCCGAACAAACTTCGGTCTCCACCTTATATTCTGAATCTACTTATGCGACATCGAACCTTAAGCGCGTCACCCTACGGTTCGTGAACTATGCGGACATGATCGAGACTCCTCTCCGATCAATAACCAATAGAGGGACCCGGAGATCCATAATGGATCCCACACATTCAGCGATAACTTAGTGATCGATTGAACCATTAACATACGATACCGATTCCCTTTGTCACTGATACGTCTCCGACCTATCGATAATTTCTTATGTTCCATGCCATATTATTGATGATACCTACATGTTTTATGCACACTTTATGTCATATTCGTGCATTTTCTGGAACTAACCTATTAACAAGATGCCAAAGAGCCAGTTGCCGTTTTCTGCTGTTTTTGGTTTCAGAAATCCTAGTAACGAAATATTCTCGGAATTGGACGAAATCAAGACCCAGTGTCCTATTTTGCCACGAAGCTTCCGGAAGACCGAAGAGGAGTCGAAGTGGGGCCACGAGGGGCCGCCACCATAGGGCGGCGCGGCCCAGGTCTTGGCCGCGCCGACCTGTGGTGTGGGGGCCCCGTGTGGCCCCCCACGTTGCCCTTCCGCCTACTTAAAGCCTCCGTCGCGAAACCCCTGATGCGAAAAAACCACGATACGGAAAACCTTACTGAGACGCCGCCGCCGCCAATCCCATCTCGGGGGATTCTGGAGATCTCCTCCGGCACCCTGCCGGAGAGGGGATTCATCTCCCGGAGGACTCTACACCGCCATGGTCGCCTCCGGAGTGATGAGTGAGTAGTTCACCCCTGGACTATGGGTCCATAGCAGTAGCTAGATGGTTGTCTTCTCCTCATTGTGCTTCATTGTTGGATCTTATGAGCTGCCTAACATGATCAAGATCATCTATCTGTAATACTCTATGTTGTGTTTGTCGGGATCCGATGGATAGAGAATACCATGTTATGTTAATTATCAAGTTATTACATATGTGTTGTTTATGATCTTGCATGCTCTCCGTTATTAGTAGAGGCTCTGGCCAAGTTTTTGCTCTTAACTCCAAGAGGGAGTATTTATGCTCGATAGTGGGTTCATGCCTGCATTGACACTTGGGACAGATGACGGAAAGTTCTAAGGTTGTGTTGTGCTGTTGCCACTAGGGATAAAACATTGAGGCTATGTCTAAGGATGTAGTTGTCGATTACATTACGCACCATACTTAATGCAATTGTCTGTTGCTTTGCAACTTAATACTGGAAGGGGTTTGGATGATAACCTGAAGGTGGACTTTTTAGGCATAGATGCAGTTGGATGGCGGTCTATGTACTTTGTCGTAATGCCCAATTAAATCTCACTATACTTATCATGACATGTATGTGCATTGTTATGCCCTCTCTATTTGTCAATTGCCCGACTGTAATTTGTTCACCCAACATGCTTTTATCTTATGGGAGAGACACCTCTATCGAACTCGTGGACCCCGGTCCATTCTTTAATACTGAAATACAAATCTGCTGCAATACTTGTTTTACTCGTTTTCTCTGCAAACAATCATCTTCCACACAATACGGTTAATCCTTTGTTACAGCAAGCCGGTGAGATTGACAACCTCACTGTTTCGTTGGGGCAAAGTACTTTGGTTGTGTTGTGCGGGTTCCACGTTGGCGCCGGAATCTCCGGTGTTGCGCCGCACTACATCCCGCCGCCATCAACCTTCAACGTGCTTCTTGGCTCCTCCTCGGTTCGATAAACCTTGGTTTCTTTCGAGGGAAAACTTGCTGCTGTGCGCATCATACCTTCCTCTTGGGGTTCCCAACGAACGTGTGAAATACACGCCATCAAGCATATTTTCTGGCGCCGTTGCCGGGGAGATCAAGACACGCTGCAAGGGGAGTCTCCACTTCCCAACCTCTTTACTTTGTTTTTGCCTTGCTTTATTTTATTTACTACTTTGTTTGCTGCATTATATCAAAACACAAAAAAATTAGTTGCTAGCTTTACTTTATTTACTGTCTTGTTTGCTATATCAAAAACACAAAAAAATTAGTTTACTTGCATTTACTTTATCTAGTTTGCTTTATTTACTACTACTAAAATGGCCACCCCTGAAAATACTAAGTTGTGTGACTTCACAACCACAAATAATAATGATTTCCTATGCACACCTATTGCTCCACCTGCTACTACAGCAGAATTCTTTGAAATTAAACCTGCTTTACTGAATCTTGTTATGCGAGAGCAATTTTCTGGTGTTAGTTCTCATGATGCTGCTGCCCATCTCAATAATTTTGTTGAATTGTGTGAAATGCAAAAGTATAAAGATGTAGATGGTGACATTATAAAATTAAAATTGTTTCCTTTCTCATTAAGAGGAAGAGCTAAAGATTGGTTGCTATCTCTGCCTAAGAATAGTATTGATTCCTGGACTAAATGCAAGGATGCTTTTATTGGTAGATATTATCCCCCTGCTAAAATTATATCTTTGAGGAGTAGCATAATGAATTTTAAACAATTGGATAATGAACATGTTGCTCAAGCTTGGGAAAGAATGAAATCTTTGGTTAAAAATTGCCCAACCCATGGACTGACTACTTGGATGATCATCCAAACCTTCTATGCAGGACTAAATTTTTCTTCGCGGAATTTATTGGATTCAGCTGCTGGAGGTACCTTTATGTCCATCACTCTTGGTGAAGCAACAAAGCTCCTTGATAATATGATGGTTAATTACTCTGAATGGCACACGGAAAGAGCTCCACAAGGTAAGAAGGTAAATTCTGTTGAAGAATCCTCTTCCTTGAATGATAAGGTTGACGCTATTATGTCTATGCTTGTGAATGATAGGACTAATGTTGATCCTAATAATGTTCCGTTAGCTTCATTGGTTGCCCAAGAAGAACATGTTGATGTAAACTTCATTAAAAATAATAATTTCAACAACAATGCTTATCGGAACAATTCTAGTAATAACTATAGGCCATATCCTTATAATAATGGTAACGGTTATGCTAATTCTTATGGGAATTCTTACAACAATAATAGGAATACACCCCCTGGACTTGAAGCTATGCTTAAAGAATTTATTAGTACACAAACTGCCTTTAACAAATCTGTTGAGGAAAAACTCAATAAAATTGATATTCTTGCTTCTAAGGTTTATAGTCTTGCCTCTGATGTTGATCTTTTGAAATCGAAAGTTATGCCTAATAGGGATATTGAAAATAAAATTGTTACTACAGCAAATGCCATCCAAGTTAGAATTAATGAGAATATAAGATTAATGGCTGAACTGCGTGCTAGGTGGGATAGAGAAGAAAATGAAAAACTAGCTAAAGAGAAAAATGTAGCTAAAGTTTGGACTATTACCACCACTAGCAATGCTAATAATTCACATGTTGCTGAACCTCCTACTATCAATGGTAAAATAATTGGTGTTGGCAATGCTTCTACTCCTAGTGCAAAGCGCGCAAAATTACCTGAAACCTGCTAAAACCGCTGAAACTGCTCGTGATAAAACTGCTAAAAAAATTTCCAACCTTGGGGATGATAATCCCATTGCTTTAGATTGTAATGATTTAGATTTTGATGATTGCCACATCTCTGAAGTTATAAAGTTCTTACAAAAACTTGCTAAGAGTCCCAATGCTAGCGCTGTAAACTTGGCTTTCACAAAACATATTACAAATGCTCTCATAAAAGCTAGAGAAGAGAAACTAAAACTTGAAACTTCTATTCCTAGAAAGCTAGAGGATGCTTGGGAGCCCATCATTAAAATGAGAGTCAAAGATTTTGATTGTAATGCTTTATGTGATCTTGGTGCAAGTATTTCTGTTATGCCTAAGAAAATCTATGATATGCTTGACTTGCCACCATTGAAAAACTGTTATCTGGATGTTAATCTCGCTGATAATGCTAAAAAGAGACCTTTGGGGAAAGTTGATAATGTTCATATTATGGTTAACAATAACCTTGTCCCCTTTGATTTTGTTGTCTAGGATATTGAATGCAATGCGTCTTGCCCCATTATATTGGGAAGACATTTTCTTCGAACCGTTGGTGCTACTATTGATATGAAGGAAGGTAATATTAAATATCAATTTCCTCTCAAGAAAGGTATGGAACACTTCCCTAGAAAAAGAATGAAGTTACCTTATGATTCTATCATTAGAACAAATTATGATGTTGATGCTTCATCTCTTGATGTTACTTGATATACACTTTCTGCGCCTAGCTGAAAGGCGTTAAAGAAAAGCGCTTATGGGAGACAACCCATGTTTTTACTACAGTATTTTTGTTTTATATTTGAGTCTTGGACATTGTTTACTACTGTAGCAACCTCTCCTTATCTTAGTTTTATGTTTTGTTGTGCCAAGTAAAGTCTTTGATAGTAAAGTAAATACTAGATTTGGATTACTGCGCAGAAACAGAATTCTTTGCTGTCACGAATCTGGGTCTAATTCTCTGTAGGTAACTCAGAAAATTAAGCCAATTTACGTGAGTGATCTTCAGATATGTACGCAACTTTCATTAAATTTGGGCATTTTCATTTGAGCAAGTCTGGTGGCCTAATAAAATCCATCTTTACGGACTGTTCTGTTTTGACAGATTCTGCCTTTTATTTTGCATTGCCTCTTTTGCTATGTTGGATGAATTTCTTTGATCTATTAATGTCCAGTAGCTTTATGCAATGTCCAGAAGTGTTAAGAATGATTGTGTCACCTCTGAACATGTTAATTTTTATTGTGCACTAATCCTCTAATGAGTTGTTTCGAGTTTGGTGTGGAGGAAGTTTTCAAGGATCAAGAGAGGAGTATGATACAATATGATCAAGGAGAGTGAAAGCTCTAAGCTTGGGGATGCCCCGGTGGTTCACCCCTGCATATTATAAGAAGACTCAAGCGTCTAAGCTTGGGGATGCCCAAGGCATCCCCTTCTTCATCGACAACATTATCAGGTTCCTCCCCTGAAACTATATTTTTATTCCGTCACATCTTATGCACTTTGCTTGGAGCGTCGGTTTGTTTTTGTTTTTGTTTTGTTTGAATAAAATGGATCCTAGCATTCACTTTATGGGAGAGAGAGACACGCTCCGCTGTACCATATGGACAAGTATGTCCTTAGGCTCTACTCATAGTATTCATGGCGAAGTTTCTTCTTCGTTAAATTGTTATATGGTTGGAATTGGAAAATACTACATGTAGTAATTCTAAAATGTCTTGGATAATTTGATACTTGGAAATTGTTGTGCTCATGTTTAAGCTCTTGCATCATATACTTTGCACCCATTAATGAAGAAACACTTAGAGCTTTCTAATTTGGTTTGCATATTTGGTTTCTCTAGAGTCTAGATAATATCTAGTATTGAGTTTTGAACAACAAGGAAGACGGTGTAGAGTCTTATAATGTTTACAATATGTCTTTTATGTGAGTTTTGCTGCACCGTTCATCCTTGTGTTTGTTTCAAATAACCTTGCTAGCCTAAACCTTGTATCGAGAGGGAATACTTCTCATACATCCAAAATCCTTGAGCCAACCACTATGCCATTTGTGTCCACCATACCTACCTACTACATGGTATTTATCCGCCATTCCAAAGTAAATTGCTTGAGTGCTACCTTTAAATTCCATCATTCACCTTTGCAATATATAGCTCATGGGACAAATAGCTTAAAAACTATTGTGGTATTGAATATGTACTTATGCACTTTATCTCTTATTAAGTTGCTTGTTGTGCGATAACCATGTTTCTGGGGACGCCATCAACTATTCTTTGTTGAATATCATGTGAGTTGCTATGCATGTCCGTCTTGTCCGAAGTAAGAGAGATCTACCACCTTAATGGTTGGAGCATGCATATTGTTAGAGAAGAACATTGGGCCGCTAACTAAAGCCATGATTCATGGTGGAAGTTTCAGTTTTGGACATATATCCTCAATCTCATATGAGAATAATAATTGTTGTCACATGCTTATGCATTAAAGAGGAGTCCATTATCTGTTGTCCATGTTGTCCCGGTATGGATGTCTAAGTTGAGAATAATCAAAAGCGAGAAATCCAAAATGCGAGCTTTCTCCTTAGACCTTTGTACAGGCGGCATGGAGGTACCCCATTGTGACACTTGGTTAAAACATGTGTATTGCAATGATCCGGTAGTCCAAGCTAATTAGGGCAAGGTGCGGGCACTATTAGTATACTATGCATGAGACTTGCAACTTGTAAGATATAATTTACATAACTCATATGCTTTATTACTACCGTTGACAAAATTGTTTCATGTTTTCAAAATAAAAGCTCTAGCACAAATATAGCAATCGATGCTTTCCTCTTTGAAGGACCATTCTTTTACTTTTATGTTGAGTCAGTTCACCTATCTCTCTCCATCTCAAGAAGCAAACACTTGTGTGAACTGTGCATTGATTCCTACATACTTGCATATTGCACTTGTTATATTACTCTATGTTGACAATTATCCATGAGATATACATGTTACAAGTTGAAAGCAACCGCTGAAACTTAATCTTCCTTTGTGTTGCTTCAATACCTTTACTTTGATTTATTGCTTTATGAGTTAACTCTTATGCAAGACTTATTAATGCTTGTCTTGAAGTACTATTCATGAAAAGTCTTTGCTTTATGATTCACTTGTTTACTCATGTCATTACCATTGTTTTGATCGCTGCATTCATTACATATGTTTACAAATAGTATGATCAAGGTTATGATGGCATGTCACTTCAGAAATTATCTTTGTTATCGTTTTACCTGCTCGGGACGAGCAGAACTAAGCTTGGGGATGCTGATACGTCTCCGACGTATCGATAATTTCTTATGTTCCATGCCATATTATTGATGATACCTACATGTTTTATGCACACTTTATGTCATATTCGTGCATTTTCTGGAACTAACCTATTAACAAGATGCCAAAGAGCCAGTTGTTGTTTTCTGCTGTTTTTGGTTTCAGAAATCCTAGTAACGAAATATTCTCGGAATTGGACAAAATCAAGACCCAGGGTCCTATTTTGCCACGAAGCTTCCGGAAGACCGAAGAGGAGTCGAAGTGGGGCCACGAGGGGCCGCCACCATAGGGCGGCGCGGCCCAGGTCTTGGCCGCGCCGACCTGTGGTGTGGGGCCCCCGTGTGGCCCCCCACGTTGCCCTTCCGCCTACTTAAAGCCTCCGTCGCGAAACCCCTGATGCGAAAAAACCACGATACGGAAAACCTTAATGAGACGCCGCCGCCGCCAATCTCATCTCGGGGGATTCTGGAGATCTCCTCCGGCACCCTGCCGGAGAGGGGATTCATCTCCCGGAGGACTCGACACCGCCATGGTCGCCTCCGGAGTGATGAGTGAGTAGTTCACCCCTGGACTATGGGTCCATAGCAGTAGCTAGATGGTTGTCTTCTCCTCATTGTGCTTCATTGTTGGATCTTGTGAGCTGCCTAACATGATCAAGATCATCTATCCGTAATACTCTATGTTGTGTTTGTCGGGATCCGATGGATAGAGAATACCATGTTATGTTAATTATCAAGTTATTACATATGTGTTGTTTATGATCTTGCATGCTCTCCGTTATTAGTAGAGGCTCTGGCCAAGTTTTTGCTCTTAACTCCAAGAGGGAGTATTTATGCTCGATAGTGGGTTCATGCCTGCATTGACACCTGGGACAGTGACAGAAAGTTCTAAGGTTGTGTTGTGTTGTTGCCACTAGGGATAAAACATTGAGGCTATGTCTAAGGATGTAGTTGTCGATTACATTACGCACCATACTTAATGCAATTGTCTGTTGCTTTGCAACTTAATACTGGAAGGGGTTCGGATGATAACCTGAAGGTGGACTTTTTAGGCATAGATGCAGTTGGATGGCGGTCTATGTACTTTGTCGTAATGCCCAATTAAATCTCACTATACTTATCATGACATGTATGTGCATTGTTATGCCCTCTCTATTTGTCAATTGCCCGACTGTAATTTGTTCACCCAACATGCTTTTATCTTATGGGAGAGACACCTCTAGTGAACTGTGGACCCCGGTCCATTCTTTAATACTGAAATACAAATCTGCTGCAATACTTGTTTTACTGTTTTCTCTGCAAACAATCATCTTCCACACAATACGGTTAATCCTTTGTTACAGCAAGCCGGTGAGATTGACAACCTCACTGTTTCGTTGGGGCAAAGTACTTTGGTTGTGTTGTGCAGGTTCCACTTTGGCGCAGGAATCTCTGGTGTTGCGCCGCACTACATCCCGCAGCCATCAACCTTCAACGTGCTTCTTGGCTCCTCCTGGTTCGATAAACCTTGGTTTCTTTCTGAGGGAAAACTTGCTGCTGTGCGCATCATACCTTCCTCTTGGGGTTCCCAACGAACGTGTGAAATACACGCCATCAGTCACGCGATATTTAACATATCCGAGGTTCGATCATCGGTATCTCCATACCAAGTTCAACCTCGTTACCGACAAGTACTCTTTACTTGTACCGTGGTATGTCATCTCTTGCGACCTTGTCACATGCTTGCAAGCTAATTAGATGTCATTCCACCGAGAGGGCCTAGAGTATATCTATCCATCATCGGGATGGACAAATCCCACTCTTGATCCATATGCCTCAACTCATACTTTCCGAATACTTAATCCCATATTTATAACCACCCATTTACGCAACGGCGTTTGATGTAATCAAAGCATCCATCCGGTGTAAGTGATTTACATGATCTCATGGTCGAAGGACTAGGTAACTATGTATTGAAAGCTTATAGCAAGTTGAACTTGAATGACTTGATCTCATGCTACGCTTATTGGGTGTATGTCCATTATATCATTCACCCAATGACATAACCTTGTTATTAACAACATCCAATCTTCATGATCAGGAAACCATGATCATCTATTAATCAACAAGCTAGTTTTACAAGAGGCTTACTAGGGACTCTGGTTGTTTGCACAACACACATGTATTAATGTTTCCGTTAATACAATTATAACATGGGATGTAAACATTTATCATGAACACTAAGATATAACAATAACTAATTTATTATTGCCTCTCGGGCATATTTCCAACAGTCTCCCACTTGCACTAGAGTCAATAATCTAGTTTACATTTGTAAAGATATAACACCTTGGCCTTCTGGTGCTTATCATGTTTTGCTCACGGGAGAGGTTTCGGTCAACGAATCTGACACGCTCAGAAACATATATATTTTGCAATTCATTTGCGTCTCCACGCATCACTCATTTTCCAAATGAGTCGGCATTAATCGTATATGCTTAGTCCTCTAGTGGAACCTTAATTCCGCTGTCTGAAATAAGTCACTAATATTGTCACACACAATATAGCTTCAAACTTCTGACACTATCGGAACTACACCAAGTTCTCAAAGAACTCCTCGACTTAAACATCCTCATTCATTGTAAAAAAGATGACATACTCTGCCTTTGTTTGTAGAATCCATAACAATATTTAGAACTCATCTAAATCTAGCATAGACTTCTTCTAGCTCATTGTGCTACCTTTTAATCAACACTTAGCCTAATTGAGATTGAAATTTATTTTTATATGTGCCCAAACTAATATCGGTACAACAACTTACATTGATTTGTTTGTCATTACCCCATATAAAGTTATATATATCCTTGGTTCTTCTAAAGTACTCAAGGATATTCTTACTGTCGTCCAATGATCATCACATGAATCATTCTGGTATATGCTCATAACACTTTACAGCACAGGACATCTGATTTTGTACATATTATTCATGATCTAAAATCACTCATGTGTTTTTACTCATTGAGTGTCAAATACACTCAAGTCTTGTTAAACCTTCGCATGGAAAATAACACCTTCTTTAAGTTTTGCGTATTGAACTATTTCAATATTCATTATATGTACTCTGACTTAAACTTACTATGCGATTCAATCTATCTTCATAGATCTTTACGCTAAATATGTTTTAGTCCATATCCTTTCATTGAAATTAATTCTCAATGAAACCTTTTATTCACATCAAGTGCATAATTACATCATTTATAATCAATAATATGTCATCCACATATAATATTACAACTATGTCTTAGCGCTCCCACTTAATTTCTTGCAAATGCAAGCATCTTCATCATTTCCGATGAAATCAAAACTCTTTGATTATTTTATCCGGTGAAGATTCCAACTCCGCGATACTCACTTCATCCAATTGAAGTTTGTATACCTATCTAGTTTTCCACGAACCAGCAAAACTCTTGGTTGTATCTAGTATATATCCTTAATACACACTTCTGGTAAGGAATGTATTTTTTTCATCCTACTAACATATATCGTAAAATAAATATGTAGTGATTACTAGAATAATCCACATAGACTATAAACATCGCTACGGAAGATCTAATCTTATCGTAGTCAACTCTTTGAACTTTGTCGTAAACAACTTTTTGACAAGTCGAGCTTTTTCAAGGATATTGCATCCAAGTCCATCAATTTTATAGGTCTTTTCACTTTCAAGAAAGTATTCACCTATCTTGGATTTCATGGCACTCAGCCATTTTAACGGAGTCAGGGCCCATCATAACTTCTTTGTATGTAGTTGGTTCATTATTGTTCAAAATCAATCCTTTGTCCACAAATCATTTATTTGATCACAAATTAAACCATACCTACAATGGTTCAATGGGTACTTCGATCTCCATGACTATAAATCTTTGTAGACATGGGAGCTATGATCGTCGTGGCCGCTTACGGAACCATTTCCGATGCTGTGCTACTCTGATCATCATGCTCAGGTTCATAAACCTTATCAAGTTTCATTGTCCTCTGATACGTCCAAATTGCATCACTATTTTATATCATAATTTGCTGTTATTCATCGATATATTTCATATTGGGACACAATACTTATGTTATTTCATCTATTTTGCATGTTTCATCATTATTGGAGGATCGAACGCCGGAGCCGGGATTACTGCTGGAAAAAGCACCGTCGAACGCAATATTTCGGAAGATCAAGCTGTGGAAGGAAATTATACCAAAAATCCTATTTTTCAAGATGACGAAGGAAGCCGGAAGGAGGAGCCGAGGAGGAGCCGGGGTGGGCCCACACCATAGGGCGGCGCGGCCCGGGCCACTGGCCGCGCCGCCATGTGGTGTGAGGGGCCCACGACCCCTTTCGCCTCCTTTTCTTCGCCAAACCCTTCGTCCCGAAGACCTAAGCCACGAGAGGGTACCTCGCGAAGAGTTACGGCCGCCTCGCGGGGCGGAGAACACCGGAGAGAAAAGAGCTCTCCGGCGGGCGGGAATCCGCCGGGAAATTCCCTCCGGGAGGGGAAATCGACGCCATCGTCACCGCCATCGAGCTGGACATCATCTCCATCACCATCATCATCATCTCCACCATCATCACCGCCATCTCCACCGCTGGACATCGTCACCGCCGTAGCAATTTGGGTTTGATCTTGATTGTTTGATAGGGGAAACTCTCCCGGTATCTATTCATACTTGTTGTTGATGCTATTGAGTGAAACCATTGAACCAAGTTCATGTTCAGATTGTTATTCATCATCATATCACCTCTGATCATGTTCCATATGATGTCTCGTGAGTAGTTCGTTTAGTTCTTGAGGACATGGGTGAAGTCTAAATGTTAGTAGTGAACTATGGTTGAGTAATATTCAATGGTGTGATATTTAAGTTGTGGTGTTATTCTTCTAGTGGTGTCATGTGAACGTCGACTACATGACACTTCACCATTTATGGGCCTAGGGGAATGCATCTTGTATTCGTTTGCTAATTGCGGGGTTGCCGGAGTGACGAAACCTAAACCCCGTTGGTATATCGATGCGGGGAGGGATCGCGGGATCTCGAGTTTAAGGCTGTGGTTAGATTTATTCTTAATTACTTTCTTGTAGTTGCGGATGCTTGCAAGGGGTATAATCACAAGTATGTATTTAGTCCTAGGAAGGGCGGTACATTAGCATAGGTTCACCCACACAACACTTATCATAACAATGAAGATTATTTAGCCGTATGTAGCGAAAGCACTAGACTAAAATCCCATGTGTCCTCGAGAACGTTTGGTCATTATAAGTAAACAAACCGGCTTGTCCTTTGTGCTAAAAAGGATTGGGCCACTCGCTGCAATTATTTCTCTCGTACTTTACATACTCGTACTTTATTCAACTGTTACATCAAAACCCCCGAATACTTGTACGTGAGCATTTACGGTGAATCCTTCATCGAAACTGCTTGTCAACACCTTCGCTCCTCGTTGGGATCGACATTCTTACTTATCGAAGATACTACGATACACCCCCTATACTTGTGGGTCATCAAGACTATTTTACGGCGCCGTTGCCGGGAGTGAAGCGCTATTGGTAAGTGGAATTGGTAAGGAAAACCTTTCTTGTTGTGCTGATTTTATTTACGCTCTGCTGCTATAAGTCATTATGGAGAGATCTTCTCTTCATTTTCTATTTGGGAAATCTACTACTACTGCAACGGTAGTGGATGAGGCGCCAGGTGAGGAAGTAATACCATATAAAATACCTACGAAAATTATTGAACATGTTATGGATAACCGCTATGAAGGGGATGGAAGCTGTCCATCCTGGTGATCATTTACTTGTTTTTGCATGAATTATGCGGGTTATTCAAGTGTGCAGGTATTGCTATGGATGAAGTGAGGAAGAAATTATTCTCTTTATCGCTGTCCGGTAAGGCGGCGCATTGGTATAAATTCTTGGATAATGGGGATTCTCTTGAATGGAATGATATTGTGCCCCGGTTTTATTCTAAGTTCTATCCTCCAAGTGAAATTCATAAGGATCGGAATCGCATATATAATTTTTGGCCTCATGATGGAGAGAGTATTGCCCAAGCTTGGGGAGATTGAAGTCTTTAATGCTCAAATGCCCCATTCATGAGCTTCCTGGTAATATTATTATTGATAATTTCTATGCAAGACTTTCTTTTCAAGACAAGACCTTGCTGGATACTTCTTGTTCTGGATCATTTACACGCAACAAAGAAGAGTTTAAAAGGGACCTTCTTGATCGGATCCAAGAAAATGCTGAAGGTTGGGAGAACGACAAAGATAGAGAATCGGGTATAATTTATGATTATAAATGCATTGAAGCTTTTATGGATACTTGATAAATTTCGTAATATGAGTGCTACATATGGTCTTGATTCTCAAGTTGCTTGTAAATCTTTATAAAGCTTTTGCCTCTCATTATGAATTGCCTAAGAAGAATTTTGATAAGTATCATGAACCATACAAAGATAAAATTGATCTCATCTATTAATAAGTGTGTTGTTATTGAAGCTGCTGATCGTGTCATTCCTGAAGCTTATATTGAAAAAACTCCTTTCCCTGCTAAAATGAAAGAGTACTCTGTTATAAATAGTGCGGTTCATAAAAGTGAAAAGAAACCTGTAGAACCTGAAGAACAAATAAAAATTGAACCTGTTGTTGCAATTGTTAAAGATCTTGTGACTGAAAATGTGGAGGATGGTCATATTATTTTCTGTGAAGATGCTTCTAATATTGTTTCGCATCCTAATAAACCCAAGCAAGCTAGTGTTCCTATGCTATCTGTTAAAATTGGTGATCATTGCTATTATGGATTATGTGATATTGGTGCAAGTGTTAGTGCTATTCCGTATGAGCTTTACACGGAGATTATGCATGAAATTGATTCTTGTGAACTTGAAGATATTGATGTGGTTATTCAGCTGGCTAATAGAGAAACTATTTCTCCAATTGGTATTGTTCGAGATGTGGAAGTTCTATGTGGTAAGATTAAATATCCTGCTGACTTTTTGGTACTTGGTTCTGCTGCTAGTGATTATTGTCCTATCATTTTTGGTAGACCTTTTCTAAATACTTGTGGAGCTATTATAGATTGCAAGAAAGAGAAAATTTTGACTAAATTTGCTGGTGAATCTTATGAGTTTAACTTCTCTAAATTTACTAAAACTCCTTATAAAGCTGATTTGCCTAGTAATGATTTTAAAATGGAGCAGTGTGCATCTATTGTTCTTGTTCCTAACAATCCTTTGCAGCAACATTTGGAGGATAGCGAGAGTGAAATTTTTAGGAAAGAAAGAGATGAACTTGAGGAAATCTTTCTTCGCCAACCTATTCTCAAGCATGATTTACCGGTGGAAGATTTGGGTACAACACCGCCACCTAAGGAAGATCCTGTTTTTGATTTAAAGCCTTTACCTGATAATCTTAAATATGCTCATATTGATGATAAGAAAATATATCCTGTTATTATTAGTTCTAAGCTTACGAGTTTGAAGAAGAAAGATTATTGCAAATATTGAAGAAACACCGAGGAGCTATTGGCTACACTCTTGATGATTTGAAGGGGATTTCTCCATCTATTTGCCAACATGCTATTAATATGGAAGATGATGCAAAGCCTGTTGTTGAACCTCAGCGTCGTCTAATTCCTAAGATGAAGGAAGTGGTAAGGAATGAGGTATTACGACTTCTTGAAGCTGGTATTATATATCCTATTGCTGATAGTAGATGGGTTAGTCACGTGCATTGCGTTCCCAAGAAAGGAGGTATGATCTGTTGTGCCTAATGATAATGATGAGCTCATTCCTCAAAGAGTAGTTGTAGGGTATAGAATGTGCATTGATTTTCGAAAAGTTAATAAAGTTACTAAGAAAGATCATTACCCTTTACCATTTATTGATCAAATGCTAGAAAGATTGTCTAAAAATACTCATTTTTGCTTTCTTGATGGTTATTCTGGATTTTCACAAATTGCTTGTTAAAGCTAAAGATCAAGAGAAAACCACCTTTACTTGTCCCTATGGAACTTATGCTTATAGACGTATGCCTTTTGGTTTATGTAATGCTCCTGCTACTTTTCAAAGATGCATGTCTGCTATTTTTCATGGTTTTTGTGAAAGTATTGTAGAGGTATTCATGGATGATTTTTCTGTTTATGGGAATTCTTTTGATAGTTGCTTGCGAAACCTTGATAAAGTTTTGCGAGAGATGTGAAGAAACTAACCTTGTTCTTAATTGGGAGAAATGCCACTTTATGGTTAATGAAGGAATTGTATTGGGACATAAAATTTCTGAAAGAGGTATTGAAGTTGATAGAGCTAAAGTTGAAGCAATTGAGAAGATGCCCTATCCTAGGGATGTTAAAGGTATTCGTAGTGTTCTTGGTCATGCTTGGGTTTTATAGGAGGTTTATTAAAGATTTCTCCAAGATTTCAAAGCCTCTTACTAATCTTCTTCAAAAAGATGTACCATTTGTTTTTGATGATGATTGTAAGGAAGCTTTTGAAACTCTTAAGAAAGCCTTAACAAGCTGCTCCTATAGTTGAACCTCCTGATTGGAATTTACCATTTGAAATTATGTGTGATGCTAGTGATTTTCTTTGTAGGCGCTTGTTCTTGGACAGCGAGTAGATAAAAAACTGAATGTTATTCATTATGCTAGTAAAACTCTTGATGCTTGCTCAAAGAAATTATGCTACAACTGAAAAAGAATTGTTGGCTGTAGTCTTTGCTTGTGATAAATTTAGATCTTATATTGTTGATTCAAAAGTTACAATTCATACTGATCATGCTTGCAATTAGATACCTTATGACAAAGAAAGATGCTAAGCCGAGGCTTATTAGATGGGTACTTCTTTTGCAAGAATTTGATTTACATATTGTAGATAGGAAAGGTGCTTGATAATCCTGTTGCTTGATAATTTGTCTAGATTGGAAAATATTGCTTATGATCCTATTCCTGTTAATGATAGTTTTCCAAATGAACAATTGGCTGTGATAAAGGTGAGCTCGCGAGACAGATCCTTGGTATGCTTGATTATGCTAACTTTATTGTTTCCAAGTACTTGCCTCCAACCTTTTCAGCTCAGCAAAGGAGGAAATTCTTTTATGATTTGAGGCATTATTTATGGGATGACCCACACTTATATAAAGAAGGAGTGGATGGTATTATGCGAAGATGTGTTCCCGAATATGAACAACAAGAGATATTGAGTAAATGTCATGGCGGTGCTTATGGAGGACATCACGCCGGAGATAGAACCGCGCAAAAGGTTCTACAATCAGGTTTTTATTGGCCAACTCTCTTCAAAGATGCAAGGAAGTTTATTTTATCTTGTGATGAATGCCAAAGGGTTGGTAATATCTCCGGACGCAATGAAATGCCTATGAATTATACTCTTGTTATTGAACCGTTTGATTGTTGGGGATTTGACTTCATGGGACCTTTTCCCTCTTCAAAAGGTAACACTCATATACTTGTTGCGTTGTTGATTACGTTACTAAATGGGTGGAAGCCATACCTACAAAAAGTGCTGATGGTGAGACCTCTTTAAAAATGCTTTTAGATATTATTTTTCCTAGATTTGGAGTACCTAGATATATTATGACTGATGGAGGTTCTCATTTTATTCATGGAGGTTTTAGAAAAACTCTTGCTAAGTATGGTATTAATCATAGAATTGCTTCCGCTTATCATCCTCAAACTAGTGGTCAAGTAGAATTATCAAATAGAGAGATTAAATCTATCTTGCGAGAAAACCGTTAATAAATCTAGAAAGAATTGGGCTAGTAAATTGAAGGATGCACTATGGGCTTATAGAGCTGCTTATAAAAACCCCATGGGAATGTCACCTTATAAAATGGTTTACGGAAAAGCTTGTCATTTACCTTTAGAACTAGAACACAAAGCTTATAGAGGCTGTTAGAGAATTAAATAAAGATCCTAAACTTGCTCGGTGATAAGAGGTTGCTACAATTAAGTTCTCTAGATGAATGGAGAAGTGAAGCTTATGAAAATGCTAAACTCTTTAAAGAAAAAGTTAAAAAATGGCATGATAGAAGGATCATCAAAGAGAGTTTAATATTGGGGATAAAGTCCTATTGTATCGGTCTCGTCTCGGATTCTTTGCGGGGAAATTACTCTCGAAATGGGAAGGACCATATGTTGTCGAGGAGGTGTATCGCTCGGGAGCAATCAAGATTAGCTCTCTCCAGGGCGATGCCACGCAAGTGGTGAATGGACAAAGACTCAAGCATTATATCTCAGGTGATTCTTATAATGTTGATGTTGATATCATTCGAGTGGAAACACCGGAAGCTTTCATCAAAGGACAAATTGACAATCCGCCAGAACTCAACTTTGAATAGGTAACAGTACTGGTAATGAAAAGTACGCAATTTACTTTCCGAACATTATTTTCGCTGTTTTTGGAAAATATGAGAAATTACGAGTTCGAAACGGAGTGGAAAAGACGCACGAGGGGGCGCCACCATAGGCCGGCGCGGCCAAGCCTGGGCCCGCGCCGACCTAGGGTTTGGCCGCCCCGTCGCCCCTTTCCGACTCTGGTTCGATCTGGTACTTTCCTTTTGTCGAAGAAATTTTTGCTATATAATCCCCCGGACCCCTGGAGGTCCGTATATCGTGTTCTCGATGTGTTTTGTTTCGAGCTGTTTACGCCAGGATCTGTTTTTAGTCTAGAAGCACCATGGTCTCCAAGAACAAGGGCAAGGAGTTTCCAGATGAAGAAGATCGAGATCTTGGGTGGAAAGAGGAAGACAAGGACGTCAAGGAAGAGGATGAAGAAGAGGTGGAGGAAGATTCGCGTGCACACCCGCGTGCTACAATTGCAAGCATCAAGGTGGTGGACAACACTTTTAGTGCAAACAAGAGCGCAAGAATTCGCACTTGGAGGGCGGTACCACGTCATTATCTAGCTCCGAAAACATCTCCATCAGGCACTCATCACCCCTTCCACAATCTAATTTTCAATAATCAAATTGAAGGGACTCCCAAGGCAGCATTGCCTAGCCAGTGGGATATAGATCGCTCTAACACTGCAGGAGAAAAGGAGCCTGAGGCTGAAGAGTGGGGAAATAACTCCAAGAGCTGGGACTCGCCATTAGACAGACTCTCTAACCGCGTCGAGCACAATTCGAGAGATGATTCGCAATCTCATATACGGGATTGACGAGCTTCGGGAGCTTATTGAGAAGCTTGTCGGGAATTCATCACCACCATCGCCAAAGGAGTAATTCATCATCGGTATTGGCATCCCCTTGGTTTGTTCCAAGCTTTGGGGAGTGCCGCGGTATCACATTATCACTACCTTTTACTTTTATTGTCAAGTAGTGTCATATCATGAGTAGGGAAGTTATCGTATGAGATGGGTTGCAGTGTGGAGTATCTCTCCTTTAGTTTGTCTATGTATCCCTTGGTGTGAGTTATCGTTATGGAATATTAATGAGAAGTCTTATCATTTACATATTGCACACTTTATTTTAGTTTGCAATTTCTGCTATATGATTGATCTTGATTTTAGTATTGGTACCACTTTGGGAGCATTGAGTAAATCTATTTGGTTTTGGCAAACTTAGCATTGGTCAATAGCAACAACACTTTGAGGTTTAAATAGAAAAGAGAAATACATGTAGATGTTTCATTGTCTTTCTTGTTAGCTCATAGCTCATTATTTTGAAGTTAAAATTGTTTGTGCTTACAAGGAAGATGCATGATTGTTTCTATCATATGTATATTTGTTTGTTTCCCTCGACTCTTATGCTTGCTAATTAACCTTGCTAGCCAAAGACACTGTGCTGAGAGGGAATACTTCTCGTGCATCCAAACCTTCAACCCAAACCTATGCCATTTGTGTCCACCATACCTACCTACTACATGGTATTTTACTGCCATTCCAAGTAAATACTTCATGTGCTACCTTTAAACAATTCAAAACTTAGTATCTCTTATTTGTGTCAATGTTTCATAGCTCATGAGGAAGTATGTGGTGTTTTATCTTTCAATCTTGTTGGGCAATTTCCACCAATGGACTAGTGGCTTCATCCGCTTATCCAATAATTTTGCAAAAAGAGCTGGCAATGGGATTCCCAGTCCCAAATTAATTAAACTAAATAGACACTCCTCCATGGTATGTGATTGATGGACGGCACCCGAAGGATTCGGTTAGCCATGGCTTGTGTAAGCAAAGGTTGGGGGAGTGTCATCATCATCATAAAGCTAAAATAAAAGGCACTCCTTCATGGTATGAGATTGTTGGCGGGCACCCGAAGGATTCGGTTAGCCATGGTTTGTGAAAGAAAGGTTGGAAGGAGTGCTACACAAAAGTGAAAATATTATGGGAGCCGCTCTTAGGAGGTTGTCTGGCAAGGGGGTTAGAGTACCCGCTACCAGTCGTTGACAACAACAAACACCTCTCAAAATGTTACTTTTATTATCTCTATATGATTTCAAAACTGAAAGAGCTCTAGCACATGATTTAATCTCTGCTTCCCTCTGCGAAGGGCCTGTCTTTTACTTTATGTTGAGTCAGTAAACCTATTTCTCTCCATCTCAAGCAAGCATTTGAGTAGTTGTGATCAAACCATTATATTGTGATTTGCTACATCATGTCTTTTATTCTTCCTTGTTTAGTACAAGTTTTATCTGAATGAATATAGCTTTGCAAGTTATCAATGATTATGAAGAGACCATTATGATTGAGTATGCAAGATTACCATCAGCTTTTAATATGAGAGCCTTTGCTCAATAGATGAATATAATTTGTTAAATGTTCTATGACCAAGAACAAAGTTTGCCATCACCAATTATGATTCCTTATGCACCTTTACTTGTGACTACCTTATACTTGTTTCAAGATTGAGTTATATGAAGAAGTTGTTTACTATAATGTCTTGTGAGAATGAATATGATGCTTCTTGTCCGTATTTTATTTATCGACTCTTCACTCCATAAACATGTGGACCTGTTTACGAGTTCGGTTTCGCTTGGGGACAAGCGAAGTCTAAGCTTGGGGGAGTTGATACGTCCAAATTGCATCACTATTTTATATCATAATTTGCTTGTTATTCATCGATATATTTCATATTGGGACACAATACTTATGTTATTTCATCTATTTTGCATGTTTCATCATTATTGGAGGATCGAACGCCGGAGCCGGGATTACTGCTGGAAAAAGCACCGTCGAACGCAATATTTCGGAAGATCAAGCTGTGGAAGGAAATTATACCAAAAATCCTATTTTTCAAGATGACGAAGGAAGCCGGAAGGAGGAGCCGGGAGGAGCCGGGGTGGGCCCACACCCTAGGGCGGCGCGGCCCGGGCCACGGCCGCGCCGCCATGTGGTGTGAGGGGCCCACGACCCCTTTCGCCTCCTTTTCTTCGCCAAACCCTTCGTCCCGAAGACCTAAGCCACGAGAGGGTACCTCGCGAAGAGTTACGGCCGCCTCTGCGGGGCGGAGAACACCGAGAGAGAAAAGAGCTCTCCGGCGGGCGAGGAATCCGCGGGGAAATTCCCTCCGGGAGGGGAAATCGACGCCATCGTCACCGCCATCGAGCTGGACATCATCTCCATCACCATCATCATCATCTCCACCATCATCACCGCCATCTCCACCGCTGGCACCTCGTCACCGCCGTAGCAATTTGGGTTTGATCTTGATTGTTTGATAGGGGAAACTCTCCCGGTATCTATTCATACTTGTTGTTGATGCTATTGAGTGAAACCATTGAACCAAGTTCATGTTCAGATTGTTATTCATCATCATATCACCTCTGATCATGTTCCATATGATGTCTCGTGAGTAGTTCGTTTAGTTCTTGAGGACATGGGTGAAGTCTAAATGTTAGTAGTGAACTATGGTTGAGTAATATTCAATGGTGTGATATTTAAGTTGTGGTGTTATTCTTCTAGTGGTGTCATGTGAACGTCGACTACATGACACTTCACCATTTATGGGCCTAGGGGAATGCATCTTGTATTCGTTTGCTAATTGCGGGGTTGCCGGAGTGACGGAAACCTAAACCCCCGTTGGTATATCGATGCGGGGAGGGATCGCGGGATCTCGGAGTTTAAGGCTGTGGTTAGATTTATTCTTAATTACTTTCTTGTAGTTGCGGATGCTTGCAAGGGGTATAATCACAAGTATGTATTTAGTCCTAGGAAGGGCGGTACATTAGCATAGGTTCACCCACACAACACTTATCATAACAATGAAGATTATTTAGCCGTATGTAGCGAAAGCACTAGACTAAAATCCCATGTGTCCTCGAGAACGTTTGGTCATTATAAGTAAACAAACCGGCTTGTCCTTTGTGCTAAAAAGGATTGGGCCACTCGCTGCAATTATTTCTCTCGTACTTTACATACTCGTACTTTATTCAACTGTTACATCAAAACCCCACTGAATACTTGTACGTGAGCATTTACAGTGAATCCTTCATCGAAACTGCTTGTCAACACCTTCTGCTCCTCGTTGGGATCGACATTCTTACTTATCGAAGATACTACGATACACCCCCTATACTTGTGGGTCATCATCCTCCCACTCAAATACTTCGCTAGAAACAATTTCTTGGAAATAAGTAAGAAACATCGACAAACACTTTTGTCTTTGACTCCATAGTGGAAAGAATTCCCAATCAATACTTTGGGATAACCAACAAAGACATTCATCCAATTTTGGTTGTAAGCTTATTTACTTAAGCTACGCATACCAAAATTTAAGAAAGGACTATTAGGGTTTATACCCATGCAATAACTCATATGGTGTCATTTCAACGGATTACGATGACGCTCTATTTAGTGGAAAAGCGGAAGTCTCTAAAGTATAATCCACAAAAATATAATGACATCATTTTATTTTATCTCATCATTAATCCAACAAGGTTTGGATACGTCTCTCGGATACTCCATCATCACTATGATACTCCAAGAAACGTGACTTGTAGAACAATTTCATAACTCTATTAGATGTTCGCTAAAACTCGTCAAATATTTCCACCATGATCCAATCATAGATATTTGACTTTTATATTACGATGATTTCCACTTCATGCTGAAATTTATTTGAATCTATTCAAATGTTTCAAACTTCTTCCTTATCGAATAAATATATCCTTATATATACACTCAATTCATTGTTGGAAGTTTTCATGAAGTAGAAGAATCTCCCGCACACAACTATGCCCAATGAATCACATACATCATTATGTATGTTTCCAATAAGTTAGTTGCCCGTTCAACTCTTGGCCTATGAACGGTATTTCAGTCATTGTCTTTAGAAGAGATTTGCAAGCGCCAAACGATTCAAAAATTGAATGACTCCAAAAATTCATCTGCATGGAGTTCTTTCATGCGTTTCTTTCTAACATGACCTAAATGGCGGTTCCACTAATAAGTGGAATTCACATCATTTGCCTTATGGCATTTAGCGTCAGTGTTATGCATGTGTGTTTCACCATAAAGACTTATAATAACTTATCCATCGTACATGGAATACTGTCATAATTTGAACAACTCATTGTTTTCATTTGACCAGAACAAAATAACAATTATAAGGTTCTTTATTATAAATCTGAAGGGCTAGGTAGAATGCCAACGACAAACATAATAACTCTCTATTTTTGTTCCAGACGTGCATTATCACCACATTCCTTGTCAGTCACTTAGGCCATAATATTCTTTTATTGCGTTGTGTTGTATGACATCTCATACCAACAAATATGGTACAAATACCTAAGAGTTTCATTATGTGACCAAACAAAGAATACATTCATAACATGTATATCATCTATATACACATGAGCTAGACTTTCTAATCTTTTCTTTCTCTCTGCCAATTTTTTTTGTAGTTTCTCTTTTGGCTTTCCTCATTATTCAGAAAACACTTCAACATCAATAACTTCTAGGTTTGTTGGTCAAATACCAATAACTTTGAGGTTCTTACTTTGGAGTTGATCATCACATGACAAGTGTTCCAGATTTCACTATTAGTAACTTTTTAATCTGATGAACAATTTCACTCATAATATTATCCATAAAATCATGACGACTTTCTGAGACCATGTCTGTACATGCTAGGCTCGTAAAGTTTAACCTCAGTATTCGCATGTGCAAACCTGGCTTGCACCCGTTGTATGCACATGTAGAATCCATAACACCTGATCATCACGTGATGCTTCGAAATGACGAGTCTTATTAGCAACGGTGCATACTAAGGACGACCACTTCATGGATATGCGAATATCGTTAGTGTCCAACTAGTTGGAGGATTAGGACGCCTAGCGTCTTCAACCTTCGTACATTCCCATAAATCTTATGAGTTTATGTAGTCTCACTAAATTATATTCTATCATCTTGCACTAAGGTCTAAGATATCAAATATATCTCACACCTTGCTTATTTCTGAAAACTAACTTTTCAGCTCCTTACTTTTCAAACGGATTTGAACTTCAAGTTTTACGGAGACAAGATGATTTTAGGTACTAATTGAAACCATTGCTCTTTTGAATCGGTAATGTGAGGTTTACCAAAAGTTCGCAATAGGACTTAATTATTTCTTGATTCTTTAACAATACGGTACCAGTCCGTAAAGTTATTTGTCAGATTTAACAGTGTTTCTATCTCAATTACAAGACTAGCGCATGGTCGATAACAGAAGCCAATTCTACAAATTTAATTCAAAATACTATTCAGACTATGTTCATGATAAGTAGTTCAAGTTTTAATCTAATTACTTATAAACTCCCACTTAATACAACATCCCTCATAGTTGTTTAGTGGCACACGATCCATCGTCACTACACCAAATCCGATCATCACATGAGATGATGTAGCTTCAATGGTGAACATCAACATGTTGATCATATCATCCATATGAATCGTGTTCAACCTTTCGGTTTCCTGTGTTCCGAGGCCATGTCTGTATATGCTAGGCTCGTTAAGCAAACCCAAGTATTTCCGCGTGTGCAACATGGCTTACACCCGTTTTATGTGAACGTAGAATCTATCACATCCGATCATCACGAGATGCTTCAAAACGACGAACTTTAGCAACGGTGCATACGAGGGGAGAAAACTTTATTATCTTGATATTAATGTGAGGTATCATCTTATAATGCTACCGTCGCGATCTAAGCAAGATAAGATGCATAAAGGATTAACTGTAGCACCCTACCTTTTAAATAAAGGCAAGATACCTGTGTATAGTGCTATTCCCGGGATCACTGATAGCACACACATTTCAAATGTAATAATCGTAGCAATAGTATCAAATTTACTACAACGTAGATCCTCAGGAGATAAAATAATGTCTTACAAATTGCATAGTCAAATAGACTAGCTCAAAAATAAATGTTCAAAGCAAAACACAACGGAAATAAACTTCAATGAGCCTCCATCATCTTCATGCGCCACAGGCAGACATGTTGGAATGTAGACTCGAGATCCTACCTAGTAATCCTCTTCAGACGAACCTGCACGTTTGAATATGCAGCCCCACGAATGGAGGTCAGTACAATGATGTACTGGCAAATGACACTTATATGGTGGCAGTTTTGGGC
Source organism: Lolium rigidum (assembly GCF_022539505.1). NCBI lineage: Eukaryota > Viridiplantae > Streptophyta > Magnoliopsida > Poales > Poaceae > Lolium > Lolium rigidum. The sequence goes on along the minus strand of NC_061510.1, from coordinate 225,934,224 downwards.
ATGACTATCTACATGATATTTGGCAAGTGGAGTTTAGGAAAATTTGCATAAAGCCAATTTTATCCTACATTTTATTTAAAACAAAACATTTTACAAAACTCATAATGATGTCATAAACAGTATCATGGTTACATCTCCCATGTACTATCTGACAGTTGCTACTCCAATTTTAACTTGTTCAGAAAAGGTGATGAGATTCTTCCGTACATTCCCTGCCTAGAAAGCTCAAATTGTCCGTAACCAGGGACACGGCTAAGATCTTAGGTTTAACTCTCGAGAGGTTGTGCACTTTCACCTTACGACCCACCCTTCACAAGAGAAGAAATGAGACAAGATCTTTCAGAAGGAGGTTTCCACCATAACCAGCTAGACCCGTTCCCGTTTGGTTGCAAGCCACATCATCATGTCTAGCAACAAGTTTGACCTCACAACTTACTTAATCCCGGCAGAGCCCATAATACCATAAGGCTACACTGGAAGCTAACTAAAAACATGGACGACATAGAAATCTCTTTAATCCTGGGTGGCCAACCACAAGTGCACCCTCAGGCGATGACAACCACAATGTGGCCCTGCGTAGCCACTCTACATTTGCGCAATCTCAGGGATTCATCACTTTAGTCCCTAGGGCACGTGAGAATCACTTTAGTCCCTAGGGCGCGTGAGCCTGAGAAGCCGCCCACCAATCAACCAATCCACCCAGGTAATTCATTAGGGTTGTTAATTTTAATTCCCAATATCACAATCCAAGTTGATCAAAACAGCAGTGGCACTTTGTTATTGCTAGGCAAACTAAAATTCTAGCAAGGGTTCATGGTGGCTACACACTACTAGGACTGATAAGCATAGCATAATTTTCGAAAACAAAATCCTACCATGCATACTAGTTTATAAAACACTAATGCATAACAAAATAGGTAGGTAATTGAGTGTCACTTTCCTTGATCAAAGCAACCCGTACAATCACAGCAATCACAAGCACCTCCTTGATATCCTCCACAATCTAAACAAACAAGCACAACAAAAATAAACAAATATTCGGTATGACAAGCATAGACATGTATGCATGCATGGTATGCAACAATTTAACTTCACAAGAGAGGTAGTGTGTAAGTGTTGCATTATGTGTTCTCTGATATGTGCAATGTTAATAAATTATTCTAGACATTTAATTTGATTTAGAAAAACCATTAATTGAGTATCTATTTAACACATACATCTTATTAATTAGCTACTGTAAGCATTATGTGTTGTAAAAATATGAATTTGACCTCCCTGGATAGGTTACAGTAATACAAGGGCACAACAATTGGAATTACTCGAAAATCATTTATAAAATTTGAATTATGACTGAATTACTGAATTGAATAGATTTTATTAAAGCAAGGTTGTGCACGTATCAAAGTTGTACAACTCCTATACCATACTGTAGTACACGATCTGTGGATTCCATAAAGTACAAATACTTAAAATTTGGCCCTGTAGATTAATTTATACAATTTTTATAGTGTAAACCAATCAATTTCTCTATTTGAATTTACATGCGAAATCTAACACAGTAACTATACCATATTACTGCATATTTGTATTCTACATACTACAAGCTTTCCAACGATATAGAATTTGCAAAATTTGGCCCAGCGGTTGATTTTATATCGATTTTACAAGTTTGGACAGCAAACTGGGATTCAAATTCGAATTCAAACTACGTTTGACTAGATCTGACCGAGGCGCTGACTGGGTGCTGCCACGCGGCGCAACGTGATTGGTCCAAAACGTTTCGGCCGGATCACTGCCATGGCGCGTTGGATCTAATCCTACGGCTAAGATCTAAAGAGCAAATAGAAAAGAAAATAAAAACAAAAGACAGGGGAGGAGCTCACCTCTGCCTGGCCGGGGTTGGGGAAGACGGCGGCGGGCGGCTCGGGCGATAGGTCTAACCACCTCAACTCCCCGTTTCTGGCATGCTATAGTTCTTTTAGTCTCTCGACGACGGGAATGGGAGATGACCGGTAAGCCAGATGCTTCGCGAACCACCGGTACATTTCGTTGCACTTAAATCACCCTCGTTAAGAGGCGCACTCCGATACCATTGATGTCCAATAGCTTTTATAGTAATGGCTGGATCTACTAATACCCACGGGGCGGCGGCGTTCCGGCGGGATCTGGCGGCGGCGGAGGCGGCTACGAGGTGCGGCTCGGCGCGGCGAGGAGTTGGGTGGTGGCGGCGCGGTGTTTGGCGGCTTAGGGCGGCCGCATCAGGTGGCTGGAGGCGGCGGCGGCGGCGGCTGCGCGATCTCCGGCGAGGAATCCGCGGCGCTAGGCAGCGGTAGAGGCGGCGCGATCTAGGGGAAAAAGTCTGCGGGGTCGCGGGGTATAAATAGGGGGGGCACGGACGTCGAGGACGTCTCAGACGGTGGAGATCGACCCGCGTCGATCTAGGGCTGGGGCGGCGGCGGCAGTCCGCGTCGGACACGAGGTTGAAGGAGACGTGGGCCCCGCTGTCAGGCGGTCCCACCCGTCAGCGAGAGGAGAGGGCAGAGGTGGTTCGGCGGCACAGCGGGCCACTTCTCCCGCCATAGTGGGCCGGTGCGGTCGGGCTGGCCCATTTGGCCGGTCCGATCCGTTTTTCCTTTTTTTTTGTTGTTCTATTCGTTTTTTTTCTTTTTACTGTTTTATTCATAACTTTTGATTTAGGAACCCAAATAGGGTCAAACCAATTTCTAAAATTTTGTAAAAATTGGGGCTTTGTTTTAGACAACAGAGAACAAGATTTTGACCCAAAATAACATGGTAGATAAATAAGAACCTTGCATTTTGAGTATGTAGCTTTGGTTGTGCCATATTAGTGTTTATCATATTATGTGTAAATGAACAAATGCAAAGATGCCATGAATGAATGCAGGTTTTTGTATTTTGAAAACTAGGGATGTTACAGACTAACCCCCTTAAGATGAAGCACGTCCTTGGGCTTCGGAAAGGCTAGCAAATAGGTGTGGGTAATCTTCTCGAAGATTGTCTTCGCGTTCCCAAGTTGCCTCTTCCTCGGTATGGTGACTCCATTGAACCTTGCAGAACTTGATAGTTTTGGTGCGAGTATTTCTCTCAGCTCTCTCCAAGATCTTGATGGGTTTCTCCTTGTACGTCAAGTCACTTTCCAGTTGAACTTCCTCGAGCGGTACTGTATCCTTCAATGGCGTTTCCAACATCTCAGGGTGACATTTCTTCAACTGACTGACATGGAACACATTATGAACTGCTGAAAGAATCTTTGGCAATTCAATCTCATAGGCCACTTCTCATTTGCGAGATAAGATCTTGAACGGTCCAATGAATCTTGGGGCTAACTTTCCTTTGATTCCAAATCTCTTGACACCTCGATTGGGTGATACTCTGAGGTAAACCCTATCGCCTATTTCATATGAAACATCTCTACGCTTATTGTCAGCATAGCTCTTCTGTCTAGACTGTGCTACCTTCAATCTATCCTTGATCAGTCTAACCTTTTCTTCGGCCTCTTGGATAATATCTGGCCCAAAGAAACTCCTTTATCCAACCCCACTCCACAACAGTGGTGTGGTACATTTTCTCCCATACAGAGCTTCAAATGGGGACATCTCAATGCTAGCTTGGTAACTATTGTTGTAAGAAAACTCCGCATATGGTAAACTGTCATCCCAACTAGATCCATAATCTATAACACAAGCTCTCAGCATATCCTCTAGGATCTGATTCACTCTCTTTGTCTGACCGTCTGTCTGAGGGTGAAAAGCCGTACTAAACTCCAATCTGGTTCCTAAGGACTCATGCAACTGCTTCCAGAAATGTGAGGTAAATTGGGTACCTCTATCAGACACAATACTATTAGGAACACCGTGAAGACATACTATCCTCTTCATATAGATATCTGCTAACTTAGCGCTGGTGTAAGTGGTATTCACGGGCACAAAGTGAGCTACCTTGGTCAAACGATCCACTATTACCCAAATCGAATCATACCCTGATTTTGTTCGAGGTAATCCAGTAATGAAGTCCATACCAATTTGGTCCCACTTCCAGTCTGGAACCTTCAGCGGTTGCAGTAACCCAGCTGGCTTCTGGTGCTCAGCCTTTACTCTGCTACACACATCACACTTGGCTATATATTCAGCGATGTCTCGCTTCATATTATTCCATCAAAATCTCTCTTTCAGATCCATGTACATCTTGGTATTGCCAGGGTGGATGGAATATGGTGTCTCATGAGCTTCCTGAAATATCAGCTTCCTAAGTTCAGGGTCATTAGCTACACAAATACGCTTCCCAAACTAAACAATACCCTGCTCATCTTCACAGAAACCTTTTGCTTTATCCTCCTTCAAGTTTTCCTTTATCTTCTCTATATCTTCGTCTCCCTTCTGGGTTTCTTTTATCCTATCCATCAGCGTAGGTTGTACTATTAAGGATGCTACAAATCCTTCCGGTACTACTTCCAAACTAAGGTCCTTCAATGCCTGGCACAGATCTTCAGGTAGATCCTCTGTCGATAGCCAATTCAGATAAGACTTACGACTTAGTGCATCGGCCACCACCTTTGCTTTACCAGGGTGGTATTGCAAACTCAAATCATAATCCTTGATGAGTTCCAACCATCTTCTTTGCCTCATGTTCAATTCCTTCTGAGTGAAGATGTACTTCAAACTCTTGTGGTCGGTGAATACCTCACATCGTTTCCCCATCAAATAGTGTCTCCAGGTCTTCAGTGCATGGACCACTGAAGCTAACTCTATATCATGTGTGGGGTAATTGATTTCATGTTTCTTGAGTTGCCTAGAGGCATAAGCTGCTACCTTGCCCTCCTGCATCAGCACACTTCCAAGCCCTTGATGAGATGTGTCACAGTACACTTGGAACTCCTTCTCCAGATCTGGTAAACACAGAATTGGTGTAGACACTAATCTCTTCTTCAATTCCTGAAAACTGGCTTCAGATGCATCAGTCCAAGCAAACTTCTTCTCTTTCTTCAGCAACTCAGTCATTGGTTTCGCAATCTTGGAGAAATTTTCAATGAATCTCCTATAGTAACCTGCTAATCCCAAGAAGCTGCGAATTTCTCCGACATTCTTAGGTGGCTCCCATTCTGTCACAGCTGCTACCTTGGATGGATCAACAGCAATTCCTTCTTGGATATAATGTGTCCAAGAAATCCTACTTCACTGAGCCAGAACTCGCATTTACTAAACTTGGCATATAGTTGGTGTTCTCGGAGTTTCTCCAATATTAGGCGAAGGTGTTTCTCATGTTCCTCTTCGCTCTTCGAATAGATGAGTATGTCGTCAATGAAAACTACGACAAACTTGTCAAGGAATTCCATGAACACCTTGTTCATCATATTCATGAAGTATGAGGGAGCATTGGTTAAGCCGAAAGGCATCACCGTGTATTCATATGAACCATATCTAGTGACAAAGGCTGTCTTGGGGATGTCATGCTCTCTAATCTTGAGCTGAAAATATCCAGACCGAAGGTCGCTCTTGGAAAACACACTAGCCCCAACCAACTGATCGAAAAGGTCATTGATTCTGGGTAGGGGGTATTTGTTCTTGATGGTAACCTCATTCAACGAACGGTAATCCATCACCAAACGCTGGCTCTTGTCCTTCTTCTCAACAAACAGAACTGGCGCACCCCACGGAGATGAACTCTCCCTAATGAAACCCTTTCCTAACTGCTCCTTCAGCTGTTTCTTGAGCTCCTTCAACTCATCAGTAGACATGGGGTAAGGTCTCTTTGCTATAGGGCCTGTGCCCAGAAGCAATTCTATAAGAAACTCCACATCTCTATCTGGGGGCATTCCTGGTAACTCCTCAGGAAAAACATCAGGGTATTCCTTGACAATGCGTACTTGATCTAGGCTAACCCCCTTAAGATTTTCTAGCCTTATTTCTCCAAAGTCCAATCGGGATTTGAACCTAATTCTTTTCCCCCGGGGGGTTGTGAGAGTGATTGATTTACTCACACAATCAATGACTCCTCTATGGGTTGTCATCCAGTCCATTCCCAAAATAACATCCAATCCTTGTGATTCTAGGATTACTAAGTGGGCGACAAATTTATGGGGGCCAATTTCTAACACCAAATCTCGGCATCCCGAATTAACTATCATCTCTCCACCAGGGGAACTCACTTTAATTGTTTTTCCTATGGTTTCAGTGGGTAATCCATTTTTATTCACAAAAGCTCTTGATATGAATGAATGCGATGCACCAGTATCAAATAAAACTAATGTTGTAAATGAGTTGAGTGGAAACATACCCATCACAGCGTCAGGTTCATTCATCACTTCCTCCACATTGAGGTGGTTCGCCTATCCCTTCTGGAAGGTATTGGATTTAGTGGCTTCAACCAGCTTATTCTCTGGGCAGTTATTGGAGAAGTGTCCCGTCTTCTTACACTTGTAGCATGTGACCGTAGACAAGTCTCTCTTGTCTTCTGGTTTGTGTCGGTGTTGGCCATTGTTTCCATTATGATTTCCATTGGAATGATTTCCCCTGAATCCTCCGTTGAACTTGTGACCATTGAAGTTGTTGCCATTCCCCTTGCTGAAATGACTGTTATGCCTGTGTGAGCTTTGACTTCCATTCCCATCAGAGGAATGGTGCTTCTTGTGGAATGGCTCAGTGTGATTCTTACTACTGCCAAACTTCCTCTTGCGGTTCTCTTCCTTCTTAATATTATTGTCCAGGGTGATGGCTTGATCAAGTAGGGACTGGTAGCTGGGGGCATAAGCTACAGACAATGGGATCTTCAGTTCTCCCTTAAGTCCATTGAGGAACTTCTCCTTCCTCTTAGCATTAGTGTCAATGTCCTCTGGGGCATACCTTGCCAAAGCACAGAAGTCATCCATGTATTCCTTCAGAGTCCTTCCACCCTGTCTCAGACTACGGAATTCATCTCTCTTGAGATTCATAATGCCCGAGGAGATGTGGGCATTACGAAATCCCTCCTTGAAGGTTTCCCAGTCTAAGCCATCTATTGGATGGGTAAGTTGATAAGTCTCCCACCACATTGCAGCAGGTCCTTCCAGTAGATGAGCGGTGAACCTAATCTTCTCAGCCTCGGTGCACTCACAGGTGACTAAGTCCTTGCTGACAGAACGAAGCCAGTCATCAGCTACAATTGGTTCAGTGGCACTGGAGAACTTGGCTGGTCTGAGTCTCAGGAATCTGACAAGTCTGTCCACTGGGGGCGGGGGTGGTGGTGGAGGTGGCGGTGGTGGTGGAGGTGGTGGCGGTGGATTGTTGTTGTTGTTCTGGGTGGTTTGGATGAATTGGGTCATGATCTGCATGAGCTGAGCCTGAGCTGTCATCATCTGATTCAGTGCCTCCTGAGTTGGGTCACGTCTTGGCGGCATCTGATATAGTTTTAGCATAGATAAGAAACAAGATAGACAGATCTAGGAAGTAAAAATTCCTACCCATGCACAAGCAAGTCACACAACCAAACAGAAACATTGAAAAACCAGAAAACCAAACTTTTACTTAAAACTTATTGAGGTTCGAAGATACGACTAAGATAGTTGGTACTGCCTTACATCAGATAGTAGGACAATACAAAAGAGCGTAATAAAGATCTAAAATCTAAAGGGGTCTTCTAACGTCTCTTGACTGCTTCAAAGCAAGATAAGGGGTACGACTCCGAGCTTGTCTTCCTCTTCTTCTTCTTCTCTTCCGCAACTGGCTCTACTTCACCATCAGAGTTAAACATGAGCCTCTCTTGAGGATCTTCTTCCTCTTTCCCAGCTGCGAGTTCTTCAATCGTTTCCTTCAGAAGCTTGTTCTCCATCTTCAGAGCGTCATTCTCCTTCTTCAACTCATCCTTCTCCTTGGTCTCAATGGCCCTGTTCTCCAGCATCAGCGTTATTGTCTTCTGGACTGTCTTCGCCCAGTTGTCGCTAATGATTATCTTCTCTTCCAGCTTCACTGGATCCTCCAGAAGGGCGATGCGCTCTTCTAGCGCCAGTCTCTTATCATCTATGGCCAACAGAGGTGCTTCCATCTGCATATTTCTGGCGTTGGCATATTGGAGCGTCTCCCTGGCTTCACCCACCAAAGCGGTTTGCCTCTTTAGCAGCATCTCGGAGTTAGCGGACACGAACTCCCTCTCGATCATATAATTGCGACATACCGAGGTTTTCCGAGCACCCATGCGGCGGAGTGGTGTACCATTTCCTGCACGCTCACCGAATTGATAGTAAGGCGACGTCGGGGGAATCTTACGATGGAACTTGTGGCGAATGTGGGCGATGGCGCCCTGGATGGCGATCTCCACAGAATTCACCCAATCAGGGTAGACGTCAGAATATGTCATGCCTGGATCATCAAGGTCATCATCACTTCCCGGAATAAAGGTCTTGATCAACCAAGCCTCTACGTCATGCTCCTTGTACAGCTGCCTGCGCTGGATGATCGGAGGAGCTATCCCAACTAGTGATGACATATCAAACAATATGTCGCTGAGGTAGAAAGATTCGTCTCCAGCAACAAACGTCTCGTCGTAGTCGGCCATCTACAATTTTATAGGAGAAGACAAGATTAGAAAGGAATCCAAAAGAATAGATAAGTGCAGAATTAAATTTTCATAATTATCATTTTAACAAGTTTGTATCCTATGGTTTTCCCAAATCCTAGGGTCTCGATCCTACAGGCAACACTATGCTCTGATACCATGTTGTAGCACCCTACCTTTTAAATAAAGGCAAGATACCTGTGTATAGTGCTATTCACGGGATCACTGATAGCACAAACATTTCAAATGTAATAATCATAGCAATAGTATCAAATTTACTACAACGTAGATCCTCAGGAGATAAAATAATGTCTTACAAATTGCATAGTCAAATAGACTAGCTCAAAAATAAATGTTCAAAGCAAAACACAACGGAAATAAACTTCAATGAGCCTCCATCATCTTCATGCGCCACAGGCAGATATGTTGGAATGTAGACTCGAGATCCTACCTAGTAATCCTCTTCAGACGAACCTGCACGTTTGAATATGCAGCCCCACGAATGGAGGTCGAGTACAATGATGTACTGGCAAATGACACTTATATGGTGGCAGTTTTGGGCATGACTATCTACATGATATTTGGCAAGTGGAGTTTAGGCAAATTTGCATAAAGCCAATTTTATCCTACATTTTATTTAAAACAAAACATTTTACAAAACTCATAATGATGTCATAAACGAGTATCATGGTTACATCTCCCATGTACTATCCGACAGCTTGCTACTCCAATTTTAACTTGTTCGTAAAAGGTGATGAGATTCTTCCGTACATTCCCTGCCTAGAAAGCTCAAATTGTCCGTAACCGGGGACACGGCTAAGATCTTAGGTTTAACTCTCGAGAGGTTGTGCACTTTCACCTTACGACCCACCCTTCCCAAGAGAAGAAATGAGACAAGATCTTTCAGAAGGAGGTTTTCACCATAACCAGTTAGACCCGTTCTCGTTTGGTTGCAAGCCACATCATCATGTCTAGCAACAAGTTTGACCTCACAACTTACTTAATCCCGGCAGAGCCCATAATACCATAAGGCTACACTGGAAGCTAACTAAAAACATGGACGACATAGAAATCTCTTTAATCCTGGGTGGCCAACCACAAGTGCACCCTCAGGCGATGACAACCACAATGTGGCCCTGAGTAGCCACTCTACATTTGCGCACTCTCAGGGATTCATCACTTTAGTCCCTAGGGCACGTGAGGAATCACTTTAGTCCCTAGGGCGCGTGAGCCTGAGCAGCCACCCACCAATCAACCAATCCACCCAGGTAATTCATTAGGGTTGTTAATTTTAATTCCCAATACTCACAATCCAAGTTGATCAAAACAGCAGTGGCACTTTGTTATTGCTAGGCAAACTAAAATTCTAGCAAGGGTTCATGGTGGCTACACACTACTAGGACTGATAAGCATGACATAATTTTCGAAAACAAAATCCTACCATGCATACTAGTTTATAAAACACTAATGCATAACAAAATAGGTAGGTAATTGAGTGTCACTTGCCTTGATCAAAGCAACCCGTACAATCACAGCAATCACAAGCACCTCCTTGATCTCCTCCACAATCTAAACAAACAAGCACAACAAAAATAAACAAACATTCGGTATGACAAACATAGACATGTATGCATGCATGCTATGCAACAATTTAACTTCACAAGAGAGGTAGTGTGTAAGTGCTGCATTATGTGTTCTCTGATATGTGCAATGTTAATAAATTATTCTGGACATTTAATTTAATTTAGAAAAACCATTAATTGAGTATCTATTTAACACATACATCTTATTAATTAGCTACTGTAAGCATTATGTGTTGTAAAAATATGAATTTGACCTCCCTGGATAGGTTACAGTAATACAAGGGCACATCAATTGGAATTACTCGAAAATCATTTATAAAATTTGAATTATGACTGAATTACTGAATTGAATAGATTTTATTAAAGCAAGTTTGTGCACGTATCAAAGTTATACAAATACTATACCATACTGTAGTACACGATTTGAGGATTCCAGAAAGTACAAATACTTAAAATTTGGCCCTGTAGATTAATTTATACAATTTTTATAGTGTAAACCAATCAATTTCTCTATTTTAATTTACATGCGAAATCTAACACAGTACCTATACCATATTACTGCATAGTTGTATTCTACATACTGCAAGCTTTCCAACGATATATAATTTGCAAAATTTGGCCCAGCGGTTGATTTTATATCGATTTTACAAGTTTGGACAGTAAACTGGGATTCAAATTCGAATTCGAACTACGTTTGACTAGATCTGACCGAGGCGCTGACTGGGTGCTGCCACGCGGCGCAACTTGATTGGTCCAAAACGTTTCGGCCGGATCACTGCCGTGGCGTGTTGGATCTAATCCTACGGCTAAGATCTAAAGAGCAAATAGAAAAGAAAATAAAAACAAAAGACAGGGGAGGAGCTCACCTCTGCCTGGCCGGGGTTGGGGAAGACGGCGGCTCGGGCGGACGGGGCGGCGGCGTTCCGGCGGGATCTGGCGGCGGCGGAGGCGGCTACGGGATGCGGCTTGGCGCGGCGAGGAGTTGGGTGGTGGCGGCGCGGTGTTTGGCGGCTTAGGGTGGCCGCAGCAGGTGGCTGGAGGCGGCGGCGGCTGCGCGATTTCCGGCGAGGAATCCGCGGCGCTAGGCAGCGGTAGAGGCGGCGCGATCTAGGGGAAAAAGTCTGCGGGGTCGCGGGGTATAAATAGGGGGGGCACGGACGTCTCGGACGGTGGAGATCGACCCGCGTCGATCTAGGTCTGGGGCGGCGACGGCAGTCCGCGTCGGACACGAGGTTGAAGGAGACGTAGGCGCCGCTGTCAGGCGGTCCCACCCGTCAGCGAGAGGAGAGGGCAGAGGCGGTTCGGCGGCATAGCGGGCCACTTCTCCCGTCGTAGTGGGCCGGTGCGGTCGGGCTGGCCCATTTGGCCGGTCCGATCCGTTATTCCTTTTTTTTTGTTGTTCTATTCGTTTTTCTTTTTTTTTTCCTTTTTACTGTTTTATTCATAACTTTTGATTTAGGAACCCAAATAGGGTCAAACTAATTTCTAAAATTTTGTAAAAATTGGGGCTTTGTTTTAGACAACAGAGAACAAGATTTTGACCCAAAATAACATGGTAGATAAATAAGAACCTTGCATTTTGAGTATGTAGCTTTGGTTGTGCCATATTAGTGTTTATCATATTATGTGTAAATGAACAAATGCAAAGATGCCATGAATGAATGCAGGTTTTTGTATTTTGAAAACTAGGGATGTTACAGACTAACCCCCTTAAGATGAAGCACGTCCTCGGGCTTCGGAAAGGCTAGCAAATAGGTGTGGGTAATCTTCTCGAAGATTGTCTTCGCGTTCCCAAGTTGCCTCTTCCGCTCCGGAGATGGCAAGCTCCACAACCACTTCACAAAATCCATGAAGGAGAAGCCCGGGCCTCTTCACAATCTTCTTGAAGAGATCACCGGAGGACCAACCGCCAAGACAACTAGGTGGTCTCCCTCCAAGAGTAACAAGCTCACGGTCTCTCACTCGAACTAATCGTGGTGGAGAGCTCAACACTATGCAATGATGCAAAGCAAGAACATTAGAGGTGTTCAAGTCCTTCACACTCAAATCCCACCCAAGCAACAAATGCTAAGATGAGATTGGAGAGGAAGAACAATGGGAAAAGTCAACAAAAGACTCCAAGATCTAGATCCCAAGAGTTCCCCTCACTTAGAGGAGAAATGGATTGGTGGAAGTGTAGATCTAGATCTCCTCTCTTAGATCCCTCAAGAATGAGCAAGAATCATGGGGGACACAAGAGAGAGAACAAGTTCTTCAAAGGCAACAATGGAGGTGAGAGAATAGAAGAACTAATTTGGCCCAAGGTGGAAGAAGGGCTATTTATAGCCCAAGAGCAAATAAAACCGTTGGGGGAAAAAGACGCAGAAAACGGGCAGAAAATCGGGCCAGAAAAGTGGTCCAGCCGGCTGCCAGGCCGGATGACCGGAATTGCTACTGAGGAGCCCAGCAGGGGATCCGACCGGGCCGGCCCAGCAACCGGGCGGAGAAGGGCGCGCTCTGTGCGGGAAAACGGCAAGGGCCACGCGGGGCGAGCTGTGCAGGCCGCGTGGGCCGCGCGGAGGAGAGGCCAGGGAGGCGCCCGGCTGGGCCGGGGGGAGCGCCGGGCGGGCCGGCGGCTGCCGGGCCCTGGGCCGGACCAGACCGGGGCCGCCTCAGTAAGGCGCCCGGCTGGCATCAGCGCCCGGGCCGGCCTTGGCCGGGTGGGCCGACGTGTGGGCCGGCAGGCCGGCCGGTCGACCGGCTGCCCCTTCCCTTTTCCTTTCTTTTTATTCTTTTACTCTTTTCCTTTTTCTTTAATAACAAATGCTCCCGAACTCCGATTCGAATGAAACCAATTTTGTTTGGAAGATAACAACAAATGCTATCCAATAGAAAGTGAAAACACAAGAATCTGTAGGAGGGGATTTTATCATGAATATAAAAGGTAGAACCTTATATCATGAATAACCGGTAAAATCACCCAACCTCGAAAACGCATTAGAAGATGCATGCGGATTCCGTTTTCGATGAACTTGGGCTTGTTGTAAAGCTAGCAACAAGCTCAAGAACCTCACACAGAGAAACACCAAGAAGCAATAGGGATATGCAAAGTATGAAAAGGATTGAGCTCCCTAAGACGATGCGATCAAGTTACCCAACCGAAAGCCCCTCTTAATAGTGTCGCTATCTATCCTATAATCCGGTCTCCCATCAACCACCTTGAGACCGGGAAAAGGAATACCTAGCAAGGTCATACCATTGTCTTGCGCATCCCGCTTGATCTTGATGATAGCTCTACAAGCTCCACACAAGCCGGAATGCCTCAACTTGATCATCGTTGCTTCGTGAAGACTCACAAATGCTCCCCCATACACCATGATGGGAAAGCTCCATTGATGCACGTCTTCACATGTCCATTATCATCAAATGAACGGCAAGCTTCAAGCATGTGATCCACTTGAGATGCTCATCTTGAACTTGCCCAACTCAACCTTGTATCTTCTCATACTCACTTAAGATAGAGCATGGCTAATATTGAGTTCCACATAAGAACTCCATCTTCATTTCATCTTCTTGATCATATCACATATTTATCTTCAAACCGATGATCTTGATGCCAATACACAAGATGTATCTTTATTTACATGGCATCCATACTTGAATCCAACACATGGAATACAAGTAGTACCTATGGAATATTCCTTCATATAAACTCAATGAAAACATTAGTCCATAGGGGTTGTCATTAATTACCAAAACCACACATAGGGGCAATATACCCTTACAATCTCCCCCATATTGGTAATTGATGACAACCACAATAAGAGAGTTTATATAATGAATATTAGAGACAAGTACGCAACTTATCCGAGAATAAGTTGTATACAAGAGGTTGTATTTGATATGGTCAAGTAACACAAAGCTACTATCTCATATCAAAACCAACTCTACTCACACAACTACAACTAATGGAAGAGATGTGAGTAGAGCCAATATATATAGAGAAAACTCCCCCACAATGTATGCACGTGTGATGAACATGAATTCATTCCATACATTGTCAAGATTAACCTTTGGGACAATTTCCACTATATATATACAACCATGCAAGACATATAAATATGGAATGCATGAGAGGCAATACACTTAAGCACAAACCAAACTTAAGTATAAAACCATTCCCTTAAACCCTCTAAACTTCTCCCCCATTGGCATCGAGTGCCAAAATGGGTGAAAAATTTAGAAAGCCAATTTAATGTGAGTTCCTCCCCAAGGTGTGCACTTCTCATAATTTGAGTGGAATCAAATGCACATATCCAATGATGAATACTTGAAGGAAGTCAAACTATATTGAGGATCAAAGATTGCACAAGGATAACATGGTGAAGGAAGCTTTAACAAATAAAGCAAGCAATCAAAGAACCAATTGGACAAACAAAGATATCATGATAAGAGAGTTATATTGCTCTAAAAATAAGGAAGCTCCCCAAGGTTCGTGCATAATTTATAATGTTTGCATTTGAATACAATATGCATAAGCATGGAATCCTCACTCCCTCTATATCATTTAGAACACAACCAAGATAAAGATAATATGCTTATCAAGAATAACTTGAGTCCAACAATTACGAGATATGAGTGCATGAAGAAAAACAAGTAAACCAAGCACTCATAAATCTTCTTTACCAACACCACTAAAAACAAAAGGGTAAAAGATGGTTGGCAAAGAACAAGGATATCAAGGTGATGGATTAACACTCTCATGTATATAAGTTTCTAAAGTGGACAAAGTGATCCATAAAGAAACATGCACACACAAGAGGTTAACAAAATAAATAAGACAAGATATCCAAGATGAAGTCATAAAATATACCAAAGGATGTTTGCTTAAAAAGCATATATAGCCTATGGCTCCAATATTCACTTGTGGTATATGGATGAGTTGCAACCAAGAAAATTTCAAAAACATCACAACTAACAATAAGGGAAGTAAAGCTAGTTGGAATGTTTTGAGAAAGGCAACAAGTATCACAAATACGGATTTATTTCACAATTTCATCAATATTGCACATAAGAGCTCTTTGAGGAATTGATATGCAATAAATTGCTAGAGGGCATATTTGGGATAGGTGAATCATAAATATGATTTATATATATATATATTCCTATCATATGCATCTTCTCAAATTACTCAAATGTATAATAAGAAGTTTTCTTTAAAAAGATTTTTTCAAGAACCGCAATATTTTCGAAATAAATAATTTCATGCCAAGATGCAACCTACAAGAGGTTGGATGCAATATGAGAATGCATGAATAAGATACTTGTTACCGAGATAGCAATGGCATGATGTAGTAGATAAGAGTTCATTGATCATCCTAGCTTGACTCCAATTATCATATGGTGACAACACCTTCCTTATAGATGAGACAAGCCTCCATTGCATCTCCAATCTACCTAAAACAACATTCACGTACATCTTGGTCCCCAAACTTATTGGGTCCAAAATGGTTAGAATAACCACAATACATAGGACACACTCCATATAAATATGTGCATATTTATAGATGAAATTTGAATTTCATGCACATCTTAGCCGTTTAGGATTTGATGGAGTATACCCTATATAATGGATCAAAGAAAGCAAGCATTCTACAAGTATAAACAAATTACATATAAGAATGCACAAAAACTTTTAAAGATCCAAGAAAGATATACTTTGGACAAAACACCGAATGAATTGAATAAGGCATAAAGGTGTGACCAAATAAATTTGTTGTCCAAATTATATCAAAGACGCAAATCACAAAAGATTTGTTCAACAAAGTTCAACAAATGAAGCAAGAAGAAACCATTGAGCATAAAGGATGAAATAAAGCAAACATGCTGATGTCTACGTGTGCTTCTATTCTTGTAGACAATGTTGGGCCTCCAACAATTACGAGATATGAGTGCATGAAGAAAAACAAGTAAACCAAGCACTCATAAATCTTCTTTACCAACACCACTAAAAACAAAAGGGTAAAAGATGGTTGGCAAAGAACAAGGATATCAAGGTGATGGATTAACGCTCTCATGTATATAAGTTTCTAAAGTGGACAAAGTGATCCATAAAGAAACATGCACACACAAGAGGTTAACAAAATAAATAAGACAAGATATCCAAGATGAAGTCATAAAATATACCAAAGGATGTTTGCTTAAAAAGCATATATAGCCTATGGCTCCAATATTCACTTGTGGTATATGGATGAGCTTCAACCAAGAAAATTTCAAAAACATCACAACTAACAATAAGGGAAGTAAAGCTAGTTGGAATGTTTTGAGAAAGGCAACAAGTATCACAAATACGAATTTATTTCACAATTTCATCAATATTGCACATAAGAGCTCTTTGAGGAATTGATATGCAATAAATTGCTAGAGGGCATATTTGGGATAGGTGAATCATAAATATGATTTATATATATATATTCCTATCATATGCATCTTCTCAAATTACTCAAATGTATAATAAGAAGTTTTCTTTAAAAAGAATTTTTCAAGAACCGCAATATTTTTGAAATAAATAATTTCATGCCAAGATGCAACCTACAAGAGGTTGGATGCAATATGAGAATGCATGAATAAGATACTTGTTACCGAGATAGCAATGGCATGATGTAGTAGATAAGAGTTCATTGATCATCCTAGCTTGACTCCAATTATCATATGGTGACAACACCTTCCTTATAGATGAGACAAGCCTCCATTGCATCTCCAATCTACCTAAAACAACATTCACGTACATCTTGGTCCCCAAACTTATTGGGTCCAAAATGGTTAGAATAACCACAATACATAGGACACACTCCATATAAATATGTGCATATTTATAGATGAAATTTGAATTTCATGCACATCTTAGCCGTTTAGGATTTGATGGAGTATACCCTATATAATGGATCAAAGAAAGCAAGCATTCTACAAGTATAAACAAATTACATATAGGAATGCACAAAAACTTTTAAAGATCCAAGAAAGATATACTTTGGACAAAACACCGAATGAATTGAATAAGGCATAAAGGTGTGACCAAATAAATTTGTTGTCCAAATTATATCAAAGACGCAAATCACAAAAGATTTGTTCAACAAAGTTCAACAAATGAAGCAAGAAGAAACCATTGAGCATAAAGGATGAAATAAAGCAAACATGATGATGTCTACGTGTGCTTCTATTCTTGTAGACAATGTTGGGCCTCCAAGAGCAGAGGTTTGTAGAACAACAGCAAGTTTCCCTTAAGTGGATCACCCAAGGTTTATCGAACTCAGGGAGGAAGAGGTCAAAGATATCCCTCTCAAGCAACCCTGCAATCACGATACAAGAAGTCTCTTGTGTCCCCAACACACCTAATACACTTGTCGGATGTATAGGTGCACTAGTTCGGCGAAGAGATAGTGAAATACAAGTGGTATGAATGAATATGAGCAGTAGTAACGGCGCCGGAAAAGTGCTTGCTGGCGTGCGGTTGATGGTAGTAATATTGCAGGAAGTAAACATGCAGCGAAACGATAAATAAGCGGTGTTTGCGGTATTGGAAACAAGGCCTAGGGATCATACTTTCACTAGTGGACACTCTCAACATTGATCACATAATAAATAAGTTCTCTTCCTTTGTGCTACATATACTCTTGTTTGATAATGAACACCATTCGTTGTGTAGGGCTACAAGAGCACCTCAATGTCGGAGTTAACAAGCTCCACAACATTCGACATTCATATTTAAGTAACCTTTAGAGCATAATAGATCTTTGCAACTTAAACCGAGTACTAACATAGCATACACACTGTCACCTTTACACTATGAAGGGGGAATAAATCACATCAATACTATCATAGTAGTAATTAACTCCATAACCTACAAGAGATTATGATCATAACCTACGCCAAGTACTACACGATGCACACACTGTCACCATTACACCGTGAAGGAGGAATAGACTACTTTAATAACATCACAAGAGTAGCACATAGACTAATAGTGATACAAACTCATATGAATCTCAATCATGTAAGGCAACTCATGAGATCATTGTATTGAAGTACATAGGAGAGAGATTAACCACATAGCTACGCAGTACAGCCCTTAGCCTCGATGGAGAACTACTCCCTCCTCATGGGAGACAGCAGCGGTGGTGAAGATGGCGATGGTGTCGATGGAGATGCCTTCCGGGGGCACTTCCCCGTCCCGGCGGCGTGCCGGAACAGAGACTCCTGTCCCCCAGATCTTGGCTTCGCGATGGCGGCTCTGGAAGGTTTCTCGTACCGTGGTTTTTCCGTATCGAAGATTTAGGTCAGGGACCTTTAAATAGGCGAAGAGGCGGAGTCGGAGGGGGTACGGAGCCACCACACAATAGGGGGGCGCGGCCCAGGCCCTGGTCGCGCCGCCCTGGCGTGTGGTGGCCCTGTGGCCCCCCGCTGGTCCCTCTCAGGTGTTCTGGAAGCTTCGTGGAAAAATAGGATGCTGGGAATTGATTTTATCCGATTCCGACAATATTTCCTTACTAGGATTTCTGAAACCAAAAACAGCAGAAAACAGGAACTGGCCCTTCGGCATCTCGTCAATAGGTTAGTTCCGGAAAATGCATAAAAACGATATAATGTATGAACAAAACATGTAGGTATTGTCATAAAACTAGCATGGAACATAAGAAATTATGGATACGTTTGAGACGTATCACATGCTCAAAGATTTATCTCATTCAAGCAAATAAAACATGTAAGAAGGAATGAGATAGCAAAACTCCCAAAAGAGCAAGGTTCGAACAAATAAACCAAACCCTCTACACTTTTCACAATGGCACAATGTACCGTAAGGAAAAGGTTTGTCTTCCAAAATAAACACTGGATATGAATTAAGAGAATTTATCAAAAGATTTTTCAAAGGGACAAGGAAGACACATGGGAGCAACAAAGATTTCTTGGAAATAAAATAAGGCAATAAGAAGCAATCCAAGGTGAAGGTGATCCATAAATTCAACCACATACAAGGTTATCAATTGTCAAAGACAATGAGAATATTGGAATTAACTTCCGGTGGTGAATTGACGATAATAGTAAGGATCAACTTCACAACAAAAGGCATAGGATAAATATATAGGAATTAAGCACTATGCACCATCGAAGATTCTTGATAGCTTCAACTAGTCAAACAATCACGCACGGCAACGATTAGAATAACTTGAAGCAAACGGTGTCTCAAATAATATATAGATATATGTATTTGAGGAAGACTGTACCAAGAATTTCTTACTCAAACAAGAATCCATAAGATGAGCCAATAAAAGCTTTTTAATAGAAGTGGAGCTTGTTTGAGCAAACATGTCACCTAGGAACAAGATAATCAAGAGCATCAACTCTAAGTGGCATAACCTCATATGTTCACATTTTCTAGGCTTGTGATATGTACAAAACATATTACTCCCCCATAATGTGATAAAACATTTCTTCTAAACAAGAGGCAACTAAAATTCGACTAGAGATGATTAATGGACATTAGAATTTGAATTTCTCATGAGTATGACACACCACATAGTGACTAGATAATCTTGCAATATCAATACTAAGTGGTGGTACCCATGTACACACATTTTAAAGAAAGAGAGATACACAATGCATATCACTCCCCCAAAATGGGATGTTCCATTAATCACTTCAAAGAGAACCAAATAAGATATCATCAAGATGCATTAGGCTCAAAACAATACACAAGTATATGATGAGTCAAACAAGCATACTTGAATACACAAGATAGGCAAGTAAGATACAACATATACAAAGTTACAAACACATATTGATACAAAACCAAACATGCAAAGGGGCAAGTAACTTACAATAAACATGAAGAGTTGAAGTATAAGTTATCGCAAGGAGGAACATTGGATATAAGATATAGATGATGATCCATATGACTTGGCTTGGTCAAAATATAATATATGAAGATCCCTTAATTGTTCATGAAGTAGCCAAGTCTCCAATGACCTCCACATGCACCTATTGATTAAGTTTGAGCTTGTTGGTCCCCAACCAAGTTGGGTACTAAGAGGTTAGTCACAATAGGCTTGGTGTCAACACCCGGATTTTTAAGTCCAGATGCCTATTATGCCATACATCGCAATCCCAGGAAGATTGTTTTTGCGAGACATAACAGTTGAATATCATAGAGTCATAATTTATTACAACACATAATCGTCTTACAACAGTCGATCACATGATCCAATATTACACAAATAGTTGATCTACATGATCAACAACATAACAAGTAGCGGAAGCGTAGTAGTAGTGGACTATCTATTCCACAGGCAACGCTTGACGTTAGAAGATGCTCCTAGTTATCGTAGACGTCCTACTGTCCGTCATCCTGATACTGTTGCTCCTCTTCATAGTCTGGCATTTGAATATCCAGGGACACAGCCATGAGTACTTTAAAGTACTCGCAAACTAATACAAATGTAATGACTTATCAATTTTAGTAAGGGGTGCTAAGCTCTAGGTTTATTTGCATAAAGCCAAGTTTAGTTCATAAACATTTAGTAAAGACTCCTCATTTTGCTAACTAACTCAAGTGGGAACATTAGTGTCATTCCCACAACTCAGTTGTGATTCAAGTCAATTCACCTTTCAATTCAACATTCCTTTTCAAGACAAAAGTTCTGACAACGAAACAGTATGGCCTTTCCAATCGTCCGTAACCGTGGACACGGCTATTCGAATAGGTTTAACACTCTGTAGAGGTTGTACTCTTGTGCCACAACTTTTGATTACATCCGTCGGGGATAACCCCGAATCATCGTAACTCAGTACGCGGATCATCAACCATAACCTTTCACTTATATACCCTAGTATAGGCACCTCTCCCCATGAGCTTGGACTCCCGGTCAAGACAAACCGTCAACCCGGGAACTGCACAGGGCTTGGGCCGTACATTCACCTCATATTCACATCATTTCACTGGTAACGGAGGCAGCCACGGCATAACCCCTTGATACGTCCATTTTGCATCACTATTTTATATCATAATTTACTGTTATTCATTGATATATTTCATATTTAGAGATGATACTTATGTTATTTCACTTATTTTGCATGTTTCATGATTATTGGAGAGTTATTCACCGGAGTCAGAATTCTGCTGGAAAAAGCACCGTCAGGATACAATATTTCTGAAGATCAACAATTGACGGAAAATACACCGAAGCTCCTATTTTCCCAGAAGATGGACACATCCAAAAGGGGAGGCCGAGGAGGGCCGCCATGGGCCCCCCATAGGCCGGCGCGGGCTCCACCCTGGTCGCGCCGCCATGTGGGGAGGGGGCCCACAACCCCCCTCGGCTGTCTCTCCTTCGCGTACTTCATCTCCCGAGAACCCTAAGGTACGGGGAGGCATCGAGAATAGACAGAGCCGCCTCTGCGGGGCGGAAAAACACCAGAGAGAAAAGAGCTCTCCGGCGGGCAGAAATCCGCAGGGGAAATTCCCTCCCGGAGGGGGAAATCGTCGCCATCGTCACCGTCATCGATCTGGACTTCATTGGGATCATCATCATCATCATCTCCACCATCGACACTGCCATCTCCACCGCTGCACCTCGTCACCGCTGTAACATCTAGGGTTGAATCTAGATTACTTCATAGGGGAAACTCTCCGGTATTGATTACTACTTGTTATTGATGCTATTGAGTGAAACCATTGAATCATGGTTTATGTTCAGATTGTTATCCATCATCATATCACCTCTGATCATGTTCCATATGATGTCTTGTGAGTAGTTCGGTTAGTTCTTGAGGACATGGGTGAAGTCTAAATGTTAGTAGTGAACTATGTTGAGTAATATTTAATGGTTTGAATGCATT
>NC_061510.1:225840759-225912123 GCF_022539505.1 Lolium rigidum | reverse complement strand
GAATTGACAACTCCGTTGTTAAGGCTTCCAAGTATTCTTTGTCTCCCCTTGTGTCGAATCAATAAATTGGGTAATACTTCCCTCGAAGACTGTTGCGATCCCCTATACTTGTGGGTCATCAGGCCCCAGCGAGGCTCCTCCCGCCAAGCGCCCCCGGCAAGAAGTTACCCCCCGACAAGAAGTTGTCGGTGGGAGGGTGGTCTCCAAGAGGCAGTACAAGAAGCGGCAGATGCCGGTCGTTTCCGGGTAAGTTTTTGTTTCTCTGTTTGCTTTGTTTTTGTTTGGCAAAGTTCTTTTTCTGGTTGCTTTTCTGAATCTTTCTTCTTTCTATCTTTTTTAGTCATGCACTCAAGACTTCCAAGAGTGCTTCCGGCATTCCCCCGGAGAGCTCTGAAGAAGCCGTGAGGCCTTCACCTCCACCTCAACCAAGCCCGGCACCAGCTGGTGCCGCCAACTCTTCTGCCTCCCCTCTGGGAGGCATTACAAGTGCGGGGCGCGCGGCCCCTACACCTTCAGATCTCCGCGCGGAGGGGGACAAAGCTTCCCCTCCAGATTTTCAAGACACTGGCGCCATCAACATCGGCGCCAACACCGAAGATGTCGGGGGGATGGAGCCTTCGGCTCCTACCGCCCCGAAGAAAAAGAAGAAGAAGACTGCGGATTCTTCCTCCTCCAAGCCCGTGTCGGACTCTTCCGCGCCGGCAGGCTCAGCTCCGGGCCAGGACGCACCCGACGCCCGCTCGCTGCCCGAGACTACGCCCACGCCTCCACCAGAAGCTTCCACCGGCGAGGAAACTAGGGCCCAGCCAACGCCGCCGCCAAGCAAAGGACCCAGCGCGGCCGAGCCGACGCCGCCGCCAGAAGGCACCAAGCCGCTCAAGCCGGAACCTTCCAAGGCGAAGGCCACGGCTTCCGGTGCTCCTACCTCCGGCCCGCAGCCCTTGGTGCTGCATGCCGGCCGCGCCGCTGTCGTGGCCGGAGAAAAGGCTTCCGGTCAGCTGGGCCAAATCACGGAGCTGAAGCGCGGAGGCAACGAGCTGGGGCACTTGCTTGATTACGCTGAGAAGTGGAATCGAGCGGATGTGTCCGCGGCTACGCGCGGCCTGGGGAAGGACCGGCTTCCGGCGATTGACCCTACTGGCCCCCGGTGCACTGAGGAGCACTTCATGCGGCTGCGGCGCGCGGTCAAGGAGCTTGACAACGCGTGGCACGATGCCACCAATAACGTGGTGGTAAGCTACACCAAACCCTTTGCAATTTTTCAGCTCATGCCGGTTTTCACTCTTTTAAGATTATGTATATCTTCCCAGTCCCCGAGTTTCGGGTTGAGAGCGTAGCTCTGAGCGCGAAACTTCCTTGAAAAATCCCAAAACCGGCATCTTCTTATAGTCATTTTCACTTGAACAGAGCACGGCGGACGCCCGGAAGCGCCTCTTTGAGGAGCTACTATGGGAGCACGGGGATCTTTCTGAAGCGCACAGCAAGTGCCAAGATGAGCTCCCGTGCCACCGGCACCTTCTTACCGGAAGATTTTCTCTTTTAGTACTTATAAATTTTTTGCGTACCAGCTATCCCGGAAGCTTCCATTGAAGCCCTCAAGACTCAGCTCGCTACACTCCAAGGTACTCTTTCTTTTCCGGTTAACTTGCTTCTCTGCATCCTACCGGTTATCTTTTTGCTAACATGTGTTTTTCCGGACTTCAGCTGAAAAGGAGGAGCTTGTCCGGGAGCATCGCAAGGCTCTGGACGCCCAGGAAACCATTTTCAGAGGGCTGAAGGACCAGCTCATCCAGATTGGGCTCCGGCACGATACTGAGATGAAGGATGTCAAAGCTGCACATGAGGCCAAGCTGGCGGAGTTCCTGGAGGATTCCACCAACTCCAGCGCGGTGCTCCGTGCGGAGCTGGAAGAGATGAGCAAGGCGCGGAAGGCAGCCGAAGATCGGGTTGCCCTCCTGACTGGGGAGCAGAAGGAGTATGACCAGCTGGTCATGCAAACCGACGCGCTCGCCCTCAGTAAGTTTTTCTTCTTTCTTTTCCGGCTTTTGCTTATAAGTTTATATCTCACGGTAACATTTCCTTATGTTTTTCCTTTATCTTGCAGGGCTCTTTCCGAATTCGCAGGTGCACGCACAGAAGAAGGTGGCAGATCGCCGGATTGCGCAACAATTCCAGAATCTGGCTGCGCCTTGGGATCCTTATGATCACCTGGTTGCGCTCTCTGCCCGGGTTCAGCACATACGCGCGGTGGACCGGCATCTTGCCGATCTGCCCGACGTGGCGATCCATCTCTTCAAGGTCTTGTGGCCTTGGGAGGAGATGCCGGCGAACCTGACACTCACCTCCGAGCGCCTGAAAGGTGCCGGGCGGAGGATCCGCGAGTGGCAGTGCTCAGCGGCTCGTGCCGGAGCAGATGCGGCGCTACGCATCGCCTGCTCCTGGTATGAAGACCTGGACTTGGATGCCTTCCATGGCTTGCGCCGGGATGCTCCCACCGACAAGGATCCGGTCCTCACCGCGAAGCGGAAGGACCGCGCCTACCGGATTGCAGAGTACGCCCCGGTCCGCACCTTCATCCCCCCTCCTCCCGACGTCAAGGACTACCTTAGCGACGAAGAAGAAGGAGAGGACGAGGAAGATGAGGATGCTGGAGAGGGCGATGCTCTCCCGGAAGCTGGTGATGCGCCCCGTAAGCTCCAGAGGCCGGTGCTGCTCCTCCTGAAGCCCCTGCTGCTTGATTACCTTCATCCTATCTTAGCTGTATCTGATGCTTGAGAAAACAATGTTCGTTAAATTCTGCCCCGGTATGCCGGGGTCTTTGATGTAAGATAAAACTTAGACTTTTGGTTGTGGTACAACTTCAATGCCGTTGTCTTTTTAACCGATAGCTTATTAAGTTATATTTGCATATTATCTTAGCACTTTGCTCATTGTTTTGCTTTTATCCTGCACTGCAAAGATTCCGGAATTGTTTCCGCATCCAATCCGATGCACACTTGGCTCTTTTGCTTTGGCTCTGCCTACCTCTTTTGGGTGTTTTGGCGTATCAGGCACAAAGTTCTTTTGCCAAGCAGACACTTTCTTGAACTTAGGAAAAAACTCGAAATTTTCACAAAAAACCGGTATAACCGGTGTTAGTTAAACTTTTCCGGATTGTCCGTTCCCACTCCCTCTTTTCGCAGTTCACGTGCTTAATTCCTACCGGTTTATCTTGCTTGCCATGAAGCCGGGTTGCGGACAGCACAGCAGTCGAAGACTCCGGTAGGTTTAGCACGTTACTAAACCGGAAAGAAAAAATATTCAACAAGCAACCGGTAAACTGAAAAAATAAACATATTGCATGCAACTTTAGTAGGGGTAGTCCCCGAGATTCATTCGAGGTTCCGACATCTTTTATTCATAGCAAATAAGGTACAAAAAGGAACTTCTTACACCACAACTTCAGGAGTAGAAAGGACGCAACAAAGCTATGTTCCATGGACGCTTGGTCTCATCTCCGGATCTGTCCGCCTTTCCTTCTTTCCATTCCTGTGCATCGATTAGATAATAGGCATCATTGTGGAGAGCTTTGCTCACAATGAAAGGTCCTTCCCACGGGGGTGAAATTTTATGCCGGCCTTCAGTGCGTTGCACTAGGCGCAACACCAGATCTCCTTCCCGGAATACCCTCGGGTTAACTTTCCGGCTATGATAGCGTCTGAGGTTTTGCTGGTAAATGGATGTTCTTGCCAACGCCAGCTCTCTTGCTTCTTCTAGCAAGTCCACATCGTTTTCTCGGGCCTCTTTTACCTCTTGTTCGGTATAGAGTTGCACCCTTGGTGAGTCATGGAGAATGTCGGTTGGTATGACCGCTTCTGCTCCGTAAACCATAAAGAATGGAGTGTATCCGGTAGACCGGTTCGGAGTCGTTCTTATGCTCCACAATACTGATGACAGTTCATCAAGCCAACAGCCCGGTGTCTTTTCGAGAGGTTCAATGAGCCTTGGTTTTATACCGGAAAGCACCAGCGCATTTGTTCTTTCCACTTGGCCATTGCCTTGTGGGTGTGCCATTGAGCACAAATCCAACCGGATGTTGTTATCCTCAAAGAATCGCTTGAACTCACCTTGGGCAAAGTTTGAACCATTGTCAGTTATGATACTATGCGGGTATCCATACCGCAATATGACATCCTTTAGGAACTTCACCGCTGTGTGCCCATCACACTTTGCGATAGGCTTTACTTCGAGCCATTTGGTGAATTTATCCACCATTACCAAGATGTGGGTCATGTTTCCCCTTGCAGTTTTGGATGGGCCAACCATGTCAAGGCACCAAACAGCAAATGGCCAAGTTAACGGTATAGTTTTCAAGCCGGATGCTGGGGTATGATTTTGCTTGGCGTACCTCTGGCAACCATTGCATTTCCTTACCAAATCCTCAGTATTTTCCAAGGTAGTGGGCTAGTAGAATCCATGCCGGAACACTTTTGCCACCAGCGCCCTCGATGAAGCGTGATGCCCACACTCTCCTTGGTGAATTTCCCTAAGCATCTCTTTTCCCTCTTCCGGTTCCACACATCTTTGAAGGACACCGGTAACACTTCTTTTGTACACCTCGCCATTGATGAAGGTGTATGCTTTGGCTCTCCGTTGGATCCTTCTTGATTCAGTTTCGTCAACCGGCAAGGTGCCGTTGATCAGGAATTCCTTAATAGGTTTAACCCAAGATGGTGCTTCTCTAACCACAAACACCGGCACGTCTATCTCCATACTATCCACCATCATTGCTTCTTCCGGTATAGGCTCCGCAGTCCCCGGGTTTACCGGAGCAGTCCCCGAGTGTACCGGTATAGTCCCCGGGTTTCCTTCATCAATATCCATTGGTACCACATGCGATTCCGATACGAAAATTGATTCCGACTCCGGACTTGGCTTGATCGACGGTGTTCTCAAATGAGCCAAGGCTATTCTGGGAGGAATTTCTTGCCTGGATGAGCCCAGGTTGGACAAAGCATCCGCGGCTTCGTTTTCAGCCCGCGGCACATGGTGAAACTCACACCCTTCGAAGAAGCCGGCAATCTTTTGCACATGAAATCGGTATGAGGCCATGTTGGCATCTTTTGCATCCCAATATCCAGAACATTGTTGCACCACAAGATCTGAATTGCCGTAGTAAGTGATCCGGTGTGCACCGACTTCTTTTGCGACCTTAAGCCCATGGATCAAAGCCTCATATTCAGCGACATTGTTTGATGCCCTGAAATGCACTTGCAAAACATACCGGAGATGATCTCCCTTTGGTGAGGTGAGTACCACACCGGCACCTAGGCCCTCTTTGAGCTTGGATCCGTCAAAGTGCATCTTCCAGTATTCTACTTTATGCTCCGGCGGCTTGTATTGCATTTCCGCCCAATCGACTAGGAAATCAGCCAAAGCCTGTGATTTTATGGCATCTCTTCTTTCGTATACCGGCACGTATGGTGACAATTGAATTACCCATTTTGCAATCCTGCCGCTGGCATCTTTGTTGCCTATGATATCTGAGATGGGTGCTTCACTCACCACTTTCATTGGGTGCTCCTCAAAATAGTGCTTGAGCTTGGTGGCGGCCATGAACACGCCATAGGTCATCTTCTGGAAGTGAGGGTAGTTTTGTTTTGAGAGGGAGAGCACCTCGCTCAAGTAGTATACCGGTCTCTGCACGATCTTTTCTTCCTCCTCTCTTTCCACTACAACCACAACACTCACAACCCGGTTGGTTGCTGCTATATACAACAACATGGGCTCCCTTTCCAAAGGCGAGGCCAATACCGGTGCGGTGGCTAGCATTGTTTTCAGCTCTTTGAACGCTGCGTCTGCCTCTGGGGTCCAGACGAAGGTATCTGATTTTTTCATTAAGGCATAGAGCGGCAGAGCCTTTTCCCCCAACCTGCTTATGAACCGGCTTAGCGATGCGAAGCTTCCGTTAAACTTTTGCACATCTTTTAGTTCTCGCGGGATAGTCATTCTTTCTATTGCCCGGATTTTTACCGGATTCACTTCAATGCCCCGGCTTGATACGAGAAAACCAAGCAGCTTGCCGGCAGGGACACTGAAGGTACACTTTGCCGGATTAAGTTTCATCCGGAACCTTCTTAAGTTATCAAATGTTTGCCGGATACCGTCGATTAAGGTTTCTTTTACCTTAGTTCTTATCACAACGTCGTCCACATAGACTTGCACATTCTTTCCGATTTGATCAAACAAGCATTTTTGCATACAGCGCTGGTACGTTGCACCAGCGTTGCGCAAACTAAAAGGCATAGTGACATAGCAATAAGCCCCGTGCGGGGTAATGAACGCAGCTTTTATTTGATCTTCCTTTTCAGGGGAATCTGGTGGAAACCGGAATAAGCATCCAGAAAAGACAACAACTCACACCCAGCAGTAGAATCAATCACCTGATCGATACGGGGCAGAGGGAAAGGATATTTTGGGCAAGCTTTGTTGAGGTTGGTGTAGTCGATGCACATGCGCCACACCTTTGGGGCTTTTGCTTCCAGGTTCTCTTCTTTTTTCTTTTCGACCATCACCGGATTGGTTAGCCACTCGTTACTTCCACGATGAAACCGGCAACCAACAGCTTTGTTACTTCTTCCCCAATAATCTTTCTCCTATCTTCAGCGAACCGGCGCAAAGGTTGTCGCACCGGCTTAGCATCCTTCCGGACATTCAGAGAGTGCTCAGCCAGCTCCCTCGGAACACCTACCAAGTCATCAGTAGACCAGGCAAAGATATTCCGATTCTCACGGAGGAAGCTGACGAGCGCGCTTTCCTATGCCTGATTCAGGCCGGCACCGATACGAACGGTGCGCTCTGGGTAAGCCGGATCCAGCACAATGTCCTTCGTTTCATTTGTCGGCTTGAACGCCAGTGTGCCCAAGTTTCCACTCATTGCCGCTAAGCTCAACTGTGAGGACTGAGCCAGCGCAACCGCAGTTTGCATCCTTCTTTTTTCCTCTGCAATTACCAGTGATTCTGCCAGGTTGGATCCGGCGGAAGCAGTTTCCAGTGAGACCTTGTAGTTGCCCACCACAGTTAAGGGTCCACGAGGTGCCGGCATCTTCATCTTGAGGTAAGCCGTATTAGTTGAGGCCATGAAAGCCGCCAATGCCGGTCTCCCAAGCAGTGCATGGTAAGGACTGTCTAGGTCCACCACCTCGAACAGAACATTTTCTACCCGGCAGTTGTCACGTCCTCCGAATGACACATCCACCGGACTTTTCCTACCGGTGCGCAGGACAGGCCCGGAACGATCCCATGGAATGTTGTGTGAGTTGGCTGTAACATGTTTTCTGTTATCCCCAGCGTACGCATTGTATGCTTGTACATGATATTTATGCTGCTTCCATTGTCTATCAGCACCTTGCTGAACTTGACTCGAGTTTCTGGCCCTTGCATGATTGGGTCCACAACTAGAGCATAGCCACCCGGATTCGGCATGATCTTGGGGTGATCCTTGAACGACCAGGTGATTTCCTGATCTGACCACAGCATGTATCTTGGAACCGCCGGCATCACTGCGTTCACTTCCATGGAACGGAGATGCACGCTTTGCCTGTCGGTTGGCTCAGTAACGAATACAACGCAGCACAAGTGTGGGTCCTTGTAAACGTTCCGGCCCAAAGGTGCCGGTGGTGGTGGCTCATCATGGCCATCCTCCACCTGATGGACTTGCTGGTGCTGCTGTACCGGTATGGTATTGGCTCCGGTAAGCGGTGGTGGTGGTGGTAACGGGTGTTGGTGCAGCATGTCATGCGAGGGTGGCAGTATTGTGGAACAGCCCTCTGCTTGCGCATCTTTTGCCGCACCTCTCAGCATCAAGTGCTTGATCCAAGAACAATCTTTTGTCAAGTGGTTTGCCGGCCTTGATGGATTTGGAGTGTGAAAACGGCATGGTTGCTCCATTGCCGCTTCCATGGTGTATCTCAAATGCTCTTGCCAATCTTTTTTTTGTCCCCACTTTTCTTTTTCAACCCATTTCATCTTAGGACCCGCCCACGGCTGCGATCCGGTTTTTTGCCTTTGGCTTCCACTGGGGCCGAAATTATCCTGCACCGCAGCTACTTGCTGTGGACCATACCTTCGATCCGGAAATTCTTCTCTTCTTTTGTTGTGCCGGTTATCCCGGTATTGATCCTGGCGTGGTTGGCTTGTTTGCGCCGGATCAGCTTGCACTGCCGGTTGCATTGGGTCTCCCAGTGCGTAGCTATCTGCTACACGTATCATTTCCGCCAGAGTTACCGGTATGTTCCACTGCAATTTTTGCCACAACGGCGAACCTCTGCGGCATCCATTGCAAAACCAAGCAATGGCTTGCGGCTCTATCACCCCTTCGCAGGAGTTTCTCGTGGAGTTCCACCGGGTCAGATAATCCCGGTCTGTTTCATTTGGGCGCTGCACGCACAAGGCGAGCTGCTGCGGCCTGTTGGGCCTCCGGTATGTGCTGCTGAAATTACTCACAAAAGCTTCCTCAAAGTCCAACCAGCCATTTATGCTTCCTGCCGGCAAGTTGTTTAGCCAGATTCGTGCCGGTCCTACCAGGAAAGATGGTACAATTCTCACGGCCCAACGCCGATTTCCTCCACCAGTTACGGTTCCTCCGCCGCCAGCGACGTATACTGCGGTCACATAATCCGCGAGCCAATCTTCCGGCTTAGTGGTGCCATCATACGTTTTTGTGTCACGGGGCAATTGGAAGTTGCGAACCGGTGGTTCCTCTTTCATGATCCTTGGACCAAAGCATTTTGGGCCCGGAGGACCTTCTGCCTCGATCATTTCGGATAAATACACTCTATCCAGACGGTGCCTCGCATCCCGTTCTGGCAGGTGTCTTTCTCCCACGCGTTCCCCCAACGGGTTCCGGTATGCCGTGAGTCTTTCTGCTGTTGAATCAGCTTCATCGTAATGTTCCGGTACCGCGGCCCTTGCCTGCCGGTACCTTGGGGGAGGCATCTCCTCCTCTTCGTACGCTGCCCTTGCAGCTCGATAATTTTGCCCGGTTTCATATCTACCGGCATGATTGTTTCTGGCATAGCCTCTTCTGGCATAGCCTCGATCTGCCCCTTGGCTTTTTCTACCGGCATCGTGTTGCCCGGCTTGTTGTTTTCCGGCAAGGACCGGATCGTACACAGTCATCTGCTGCGCATTCATTTTCTTTTTCTTTTCTTCTGTCGGGATGGGGGGACGATGCCTGCCCCTGGGACTTGCTACCGGCATTCTTTGTTGAACGCACAGATTTTGATGCCGCAGCTGCCCTGTTTGCCTTAGCCAACTCAGCATTTTGTGCTTCTAACACGTCAAGCAACTCCCTAACACGATCCTGCTGTTTAGCTAGAGCATCTCCGGTAAGCGATTCACATAGCTCTACTGCAGCCCTAGCAGCTTTTATGGTTTTATCCGGGCTACTGTACTTAGGTTTCTCTACGATGCTCAAAGATACAGAGGGACTCTTGCCGGCAAGAACTTCCTTACGCAAATCCTGATCTAGATTGCGAGCCTTAAGCCGGTTTTCCGGCACCCTAGCAGCCTGAGCGCTAACTGAAGCAAAGCCATGGGCAGCGTTATACTCACGTAGGGTTAGGTTCAGCTCGCGCTACGCCCGTATGATGTCCGCGCCGCCGGAAAGCAGCGTCTTGCGCGTAGGCTCCAGCTCCGCCTGATCCGCTGCCGGGTCGATGTTCTACGCGATGGGCGTCGCCAGCACGTTCATCGCCGCTTGAAGTGGTGTCTCCGGTGGTGCGGAAGATGCTCCCGCAGATCCCGCGTCGCGCTCCAGCGGTGGCTTGGCCGGACGGGTCAATGCCGTACGCCCAGCACCTTCTTCCACAGCTTCCTTGCCAGCACCAACCCCGCCAGCCATCATGACCTCCACGCTGCCGGCGGCGCGGCCAGCACACAACCACCTTGGCGGGTCCGGTGCCACCAGCACCGGCGAGAGGCGCTGGCGTACAGGGACGGTGCCGAAGTAGATGCGGTGGCTGCCGAACTCGATGATGCGGCCGTTCTTGGGGAAGATGCCGCCGTTGGCGAAGCAGCCCGCGTTGTCGTTGATGAAGTCCATGGAGTAGATGCGTTGCACGAGCGCAGACACCGTCCGCTCGCCGGCGACGTCGAGGAGACCCGCCCGAATATGAACTCCAGCAAGCGCCTCTTCATGCCCCACGGTGGGCGCCAACTGTCGTCGTGGTGAACAGACAGATGCCATAGGATGGCTTAAGTTGGGGCCGAATGGGCGCTAGAGGATTCGGGGGAGGGTTTTTGGATTAGATTGGATGAACTTCCGGGTGCTTTCCTCAAGAACTTGGCCTAAGCCAGAGGTAGAAGAAGAGAGACACAAGGAAGAACTCTGCTCTAGATCTCTTTCTTCATTGATTTCAACAAGTTACAGGTTTGTACCTGCAAGGTTCGTACATACATATCATGCCCGCGATGGGGGTGTGCCCCCTCTCCTTATATAGGGGAGAGGGTGGCTTACAGGGGAAGAAACCCTAATGGCATCTTTGCACAGACAAACTACTTTACAAAGTTACTTTAATCATAGGTGACGCCGGTATCTTCTTTAATTAGGGAGGCTGACGTCCTCCGGTTGTTTTTGGCGTCACCTTCCTCTTTGGCGTCAGGGCTTCGTTTAAAGCTACTTTGCTTAAGTCATCCTTGTCCTCTAGCTCTTGAGAGAATCTTTGACCAGTCCTGCCGACGTGCTACAGCGCACTTCTTACCGGCAATCCGGTGTCTTCTCAGCTCATACCGGTATGCCCCTCTTTGGGATACCGGTAAGATTTACTTAGCCTAATGGCTTATCTTCATTGTCCGGAATGAACTTTAAACCGGTATCTTGATGGCTCAAACCATCCGGTTTGGCATGCCTTTGGCATACCGGGGGTCATCCCCCCAACAACTTAACAGGCGAAACGGTATGGCGAGCGTGGGACGTTCGATTAGAACATGAATCGACGGCGCACGAGCATCGTCGTCTCCGACGAGATGCCGTGGCTCTGGCGGCGAGGGTGGGGGGTCGGAGAGCCTACCGGGGCTCCAGCGGTCGACGGCGAGGTGCGCGGCGACGTTGGCGAGGATGGGTAGTCGATTGGTACTGGCGGCGTGACGTGGGGAAGCTCCAATCGACGGCGAGGATCTCCGGGTACTGGCGGGCTTCGGCGACGAATTGGTGCTGCTCCGGCGAGGATTTGGCTAGCTAACGAGTCGAGGAGAAGCAGAGATGGGAGGAGAATGAGATGCCGTGAAGAGTTGGGGTGCGGGAGAGCTCTATTTATAGAATTGTGAGGGTGCCGCGGGTGCTGAGGAGGGTCGAGCATGGCGCGGCATCTCCGGTGCTCGAAAGGCCAAGGCAAGGACGGCACTCGATTGGCAATGGCATGGCGATGCTCAACGTCTCTCTGGCGCTGAAAAAGGGTGAAGGGATCGATCGGCCGCCTGCCATGTCTGTCACGGTACTGGCGGCCAAACTGCGACGAGGACGACGGCGACGGTGCCTCTGCGCGCACTTGAGCGTGTCTACGAGCTAGAGGGTGGGGTGGCGGTGCTCGATGCAGAGATAGAGGGGTAGGGGTTGACGGAGGCGACTGGGCGAGCCCATGCTCTGGAGCGCCCAGAGCGTGGTGATCATGCCGGGCTGGCATGCCTGGGCGTGCTGGGCACGCTCTGGCTTGGCCAATGCTAGCCTCCTGCGAGCTTGGACCGTGCAGGGTGATCATCAGTGATGCATAGGGATTCACCAGGACAAGAAGAAAAGGAGAGAAGAGGCTCAGAGAGGTGGAGTGCATGAGGGCCGGCATGGTGCACGGCATGGCATTGTTTTGCCCTGTCCAGACTTTAATCACCACAAGCAAGTACTGGCAGTGATGCAGGAGGTGTAGAGGATCAATGATCATCTCTGATCAAAAGGGGTTTAGTCGAAAATCTGGTGGATAATAGAGTGTATGTCCAAACTGAATTTCTGCCCGCAAGGTGTTCGACAGTATGGCCGCATGAAGGTTTTGTTCAAATTTTTCAAATCTTTTTGGTGGAGTTGATTTGAATAATTAATGGAGTAGAATGGTGGTGGTGGTTTGAAGAATGGGGCTGGTTTGCAAAGTTTCAAATTTGGGATGATCTTCTCTTTGTCTCATAGTTGCCACTTGTCATCTTTATACTGGTCAAACTAGGCAGAGTCAACCCTAATGGTCAACACCAAAAATATTCAACTTTACATGGACTTGGATGAGGTGGAAAGAAGTGAGGGGTTTTGGTTTAAGAATCTTCCAAACCAGGGGTGCAAAGTGGGCAACATTTTATAAACTCCAATTTTGACCATTATCATATGTAAGTGAGATTTGATATTTCCTTTGATTTGATTTGTGTTTCTTTGATTCAAATGTGTTTTTTATTCATATATTAGTGTTTCACAAGCAATGACACAAGCAATGGTGGCCTTGATTAAAGATTTGCATATTTGGCCATATGTGTATGTGAGTGAATTTGTAATTTTCCATATCTTTTATTTCTCTCTATTTGAGGTTCTATGATTAGTTACTAGGGTTTAAGCTCAAATGATCAACACACCAACACTCATCATGGTACAAGCACACAAGAATGCATGACACTATATGTAGCACTATATGCATAATAAAAGTTTTTGTTAGTTGTGAATTTTGAGTATTTGAAATTCCCATCTCTTTATTATGTTGAAACTTGGGATGTTACAAACCCTTTCCCCTTACAAAAGATCTCGTCCCGAGATCTTAAAGAAAACTAGGTACTAAAGAGATCTGGGTATTCAGTCCTCATGAAGTCCTCTCTTTCCCAAGTAGCTTCTTCTTCGGTATGGTTACTCCATTGGATCTTCAGAAACTTGATACTCCTAGTGCGGGTGGTTCGGAAAGCCTCTTCTAAGATGCGAATAGGTACTTCGCGATAGTTCAAGTCTGAGTTGATATCCACAGCTCGGTGATCGATGTTCTTGAAAACCTCGGTCTTCTCCGGCACTTCCAAGCATTTCCGGAGTAATGAGATGTGAAACACATTGTGTACCGCTGACATTTCTTCCGGTAATTCCAGTTGATAAGACACTTATCCTCGGCGACTCAGGACTTTGAAGGGTCCAACATATCGGGGTGCAAGCTTTCCTCTAAGCTGGAATCTCTGCATTCCTTTAAGGGGTGATACCTTGAGATACACAAAATCTCCGATCTCGAAGGTCATCTCTCGGTGTCTCTTGTAAGCGTAGCTCTTCTGTGTTGATTGGGCTGTCTTGAGGTACTCGCGAATCTTGTGCACCTTCTCTTCAGCTTCTCGGAGAATATCTGGTCCAAACACTTGGCTCTCTCTGACTTCCGACCAATTCAGAGGGGTACGGCACTTCCTTCCGTACAAGGCTTCAAAGGGGGCCATTTGCAAACTGGCTTGGTAACTGTTGTTGTACGAGAATTCTGCGTAAGGCAGGCAGTCTTCCCACTTAGATCCATACTCAAGCACACATGCTCTCAGCATATCTTCAAGTATCTGATTGACTCGTTCGGTCTGTCCATCAGTCTGCGGGTGATAGGCGGTGCTGAAATTCAGCCGGGTTCCTAGTCCTTCATGTACTTTCTGCTAGAATCTTGAGGTGAATTGCGATCCTCTATCTGACACTATTGACTTCGGGGTTCCGTGCAGGGTGACTATCCGTGAGATATACAACTCTGCTAGCTTGGGTCCTTGATAGGTGGTCTTGACGGGGATGAAATGGGCGACCTTGGTCAGTCTATCGACCACTACCCAAATAGAATCATTTCCTTTACTAGATTTGGGCAATCCGGTGATGAAGTCCATTCCTACCGAATCCCACTTCCATTCGGGAATCTGCAGTGGCTGCAACAATCCCGCGGGTCGTTGATGTTCTGCTTTGACTCTTTGACAGATATCACACTTGGCGATGTAGCTTCCAATTTCTCTCTTCATTCCATGCCACCAAAATGGTTCCTTCAAGTCTTGGTACATCTTGGTTCCTCCGGGATGAATGGAGTAAAGGGTGTCATGGGCTTCCTTCAGGATAACTTGCTTCAACTCTGAATCTGACGGCACACATAGGCGTCCGTTGTACCAAAGCACTCCTTCTTCATCTTTGGTGAATCCTGGTGCCTTTCCTGCAGCTATTTGGCTCTTGATTCCGTCAATGCTAGCATTTCCCTTCTGGGCTTCCTTTATCTGACTAATCAAGGTAGGTTGGAGTTCAATGCTTGCTAGGAATCCTTCACTAACTAGCTCCATTCTAAACTGCTCAAATTCTTGATGCAAACTAGGTTGCTCTTCTGCGATCATGGAGTTCAACTGACACGGCAGTCTACTCAAAGCGTCCGCTACCACATTGGCCTTGCCGGGGTGATAGTGAATTTCCATATCATAATCCTTGATTAACTCTAAACATCTTCTTTGCCTCATATTCAGCTCCTTCTGGGTGAAAATATACTTCAGGCTCTTGTGATCCGAATAGATCTCGCATCGATTACCCATGAGGTAATGACGCCATACTTTCAGGGCTAATACAACTGCTGCAAGCTCTAAGTCATGGGTTGGATAATTCTGCTCATGTTGCTTTAGTTGCCTAGACAGATATGATATCACCTTGCCTTCTTGCATCAACACACATCCAAGACCAATCTTGGAGGTGTCACAGTACACGTCAAATGGCTTGGTGATGTCTGGCATGATCAATATTGGGGTTGTGGTTAATCTTGTCTTGAGCTTCTGGAAGCTCTCTTCACATTTGTCAGTCCATTCAAACTTCTTGTCCTTCTTCAACAGTTGAGTCATCGGTCTTGCTATGCTTGAGAACCCTTCAACAAATCTGCGGTAATATCCCGCTAATCCCAGAAATGCACGAACTTCAGTCTGAGTGGTTGGGGCTGTCCATTCTGCAACGGTCTTGATCTTTGCGGGATCAACGGCAATTCCTCCTGCAGACAAGATGTGTCCCAGGAATCCTACTTCCTTCAACCAAAACTCACATTTGCTGAACTTGGCATACAACTTGTGCTGTCTAAGGGTTTCTAGGATGATCTCCAAGTGTTGCTCATGTTCCTCCTCGGACTTGGAGTAGATTAGGATGTCATCGATGAAAACAACGACAAACTTGTCCAAGAAGTTCATTAAGATCTTACTCATGATGTTCATGAAGTAAGCGCGGGCATTGGTCAATCCAAATGACATGACGTTGTACTCATACAACCCATATCTGGTGGTGAAGGCAGTTTTGGGGATATCCGTTGCACGAATCTTCAGTTGATGGTAACCAGTCCTAAGATCAATCTTAGAAAACACTGGGGATCTCCAGGGCGACACACTCGGTCGAATCAGACCTTTGTACAACATATCATCCAGTTGTTTCTTCAGCTCCACTAATTCTACCGGGTTCATGCTATAGGCTCTCTGGGCTATGGGTCCTGTTCCAGGAATTAACTCAATGATAAACTCGATATCCCGATCTGGGGGCATACCGGGTAGATCATCAGGAAACACATCAGGGTATCTACAGACGACCCTGATCTGATCCAAGGTGGGCTAGGCTAAACTCTGGTTGCAGGTAAACTTTTTGGGCAGCCTTTTAGATATGTGTTCTACTAACACTCCGGTGCTACTAGTCATGGTGATGGCCTTCTTGGCACAATCAATCAGTCCATGATGTTTGGACATCCAATCCATACCCAGTACTACTTCCAAACCCTTGGCTCCCAGAACAATCAAATTTGCATAAAACTCTATTTCATGAATTCTGATGGGTACATCTTTACAAATTTTTCTAGCTTTTGTAGTTGAACCAGGTATTTGAACTATCATGACATGCTTCAAACTGATGGGTTGAATCTTACTAGTGCATGCAAAATCTTCAGTAACAAACAAATGCGATGCTCCAGAATCAAACAACACTCTTGCAGGTACTGAATTAACAGAGAACATACCCAGCACGACATCTGGCGCTTCCTGGGCTTTTTCGGCGCTCATGTGAAAGAGGCGGCCGCTACGGTTGTTGGGGTTGTTGGGGGCAAACTTCTTGCCGGTGGAGACACGGCGTTGCTGCTGAGCAGGTGCAGCGGTGTTGGCAGCAATCTTGGCTAACCTTTTGGGGCACTCGTTAGAGTAGTGTCCCACAACTCCACATTCATAGCAGGTGATTGTGGCCTTGTCCTTTGAGGCTACGGGGATCGCGTTGTGATGGCGTGTATTTCACACGTTCGTTGGGCAACCCCAAGAGGAAGGTATGATGCGCACAGCAGCAAGTTTTCCCTCAGAAAGAAACCAAGGTTTATCGAACCAGGAGGAGCCAAGAAGGACGTTGAAGGTTGATGGCGGCGGGATGTAGTGCGGCGCAACACCAGAGATTCCGGCGCCAACGTGGAACCTGCACAACACAACCAAAGTACTTTGCCCCAACGAAACAGTGAGGTTGTCAATCTCACCGGCTTGCTGTAACAAAGGATTAACCGTATTGTGTGGAAGATGATTGTTTGCAGAGAAAACAGTAAAAACAAGTATTGAAGCAGATTTGTATTTCAGTATTAAAGAATGGACCGGGGTCCACAGTTCACTAGAGGTGTCTCTCCCATAAGATAAAAGCATGTTGGGTGAACAAATTACGGTCGGGCAATTGACAAATAGAGAGGGCATAACAATGCACATACATGGCATGATAAGTATAGTGAGATTTAATTGGGCATTACGACAAAGTACATAGACCGCCATCCAACTGCATCTATGCCTAAAAAGTCCACCTTCGAGTTATCGTCCGAACCCCTTCCGGTATTAAGTTGCAAAGCAACAGACAATTGCATTAAGTATGGTGCGTAATGTAATCAACAACTACATCCTCGGACATAGCGCCAATGTTTTATCCCTAGTGGCAACAGCACAACACAACCTTAGAACTTTCTGTCACTGTCCCCGGTGTCAATGCAGGCATGAACCCACTATCGAGCATAAATACTCCCTCTTGGAGTTAAAAGCAAAAACTTGGCCAGAGCCTCTACTAATAACGGAGAGCATGCAACATCATAAACAACACATATGTAATAACTTGATAATTAACATAACATGGTATTCTCTATCCATCGGATCCCGACAAACACAACATAGAGTATTACAGATAGATGATCTTGATCATGTTAGGCAGCTCACAAGATCCAACAATGAAGCACAATGAGGAGAAGACAACCATCTAGCTACGGCTATGGACCCATAGTCCAGGGGTGAACTACTCACTCATCACTCCGGAGGCGACCATGGCGGTGTAGAGTCCTCCGGGAGATGAATCCCCTCTCCGGCAGGGTGCCGGAGGAGATCTCCGAATCCCCCGAGATGGGATCGGCGGCGGCGGCGTCTCGGTAAGGTTTTCCATATCGTGGTTTTTCGCATCGGGGGTTTCGCGACGGAGGCTTTAAGTAGGCGGAAGGGCGGAGTCGGGGCCGACGAGGGGCCCACACCACAGGGCGGCGCGGGCCCCCTTGGCCGCGCCGCCATGTGGTCCGGCCACCTCGTGGCCCCACTTCGTATGCTCTTCGGTCTTCCGGAAGGTTCGTGGCGAAATAGGCCCCTGGATCTTTGTTTCGTCCAATTCCGAGAATATTTCGTTACTAGGATTTCGAAACCAAAAACAGCGGAAAACAGGAACCGGCACTTCGGCACCTTGTTAATAGGTTAGTTCCGGAAAATGCACGAATATGACATAAAGTGTGCATAAAACATGTAGGTATCATCAATAATATGGCATAGAACGTAAGAAATTATCGATACGTCGGAGACGTATCAAGCATCCCCAAGCTTAGTTCCGCTTCGTCCCGAGAGTAAAACGATAACAAAGATAATTTCGAAGTGACATGCCATCATAACCTTGATCATACTATTTGTAAACATATGTAATGAATGCAGCGATCAAAACAATGGTAATGACATGAGTAAACAAGTGAATCATAAAGCAAAGACTTTTCATGAATAGTACTTCAAGACAAGCATCAATAAGTCTTGCATAAGAGTTAACTCATAAAGCAATAAATCAAAGTAAAGGTATTGAAGCAACACAAAGGAAGATTAAGTTTCAGCGGTTGCTTTCAACTTGTAACATATATATCTCATGGATAATTGTCAACGTAGAGTAATATAACAAGTGCAATATGAAAGTATGTAGGAATCAATGCACAGTTCACACAAGTGTTTGCTTCTTGAGGTGGAGAGAGATAGGTGAACTGACTCAACATAAAAGTAAAAGAATGGTCCTTCAAAGAGGAAAGCATCGATTGCTATATTTGTGCTAGAGCTTTTATTTTGAAAACATGAAACAATTTTGTCAACGGTAGTAATAAAGCATATGAGTTATGAAAGTTATATCTTACAAGTTGCAAGCCTCATGCATAGTATACTAATAGTGCCCGCACCTTGTCCTAATTAGCTTGGACTACCGGATCTTTGCAATGCACATGTTTTAACCAAGTGTCACAAAGGGGTACCTCCATGTCGCCTGTACAAAGGTCTAAGGAGAAAGCTCGCATTTTGGATTTCTCGCTTTTGATTATTCTCAACTTAGACATCCATACCGGGACAACATGGACAACGAGATAATGGACTCCTCTTTAATGCATAAGCATGTGGCAACAATTATTATTCTCATATGAGATTGAGGATATATGTCCAAACCGAAACTTCCACCATGAATCATGGCTTTAGTTAGCGGCCCAATGCTCTTCTCTAACAATATGCATGCTCCAACCATAAAGGTGGTAGATCTCTCTTACTTCGGACAAGACGGACATGCATAGCAACTCACATGATATTCAACAAAGAATAGTTGATGACGTCCCTGAAACATGGTTATCGCACAACAAGCAACTTAATAAGAGATAAAGTGCATAAGTACATATTCAATACCACAATAGTTTTTAAGCTATTTGTCCCATGAGATATATATTGCAAAGGTGAATGATGGAATTTTAAAGGTAGCACTCAAGCAATTTACTTTGGAATGGCGGATAAATACCATGTAGTAGGTAGGTATGGTGGACACAAATGGCATAGTGGTTGGCTCAAGTATTTTGGATGCATGAGAAGTATTCCCTCTCGATACAAGGTTTAGGCTAGCAAGGTTATTTGAAACAAACACAAGGATGAACAGTACAGCAAAACTCACATAAAAGACATATTGTAAACATTATAAGACTCCATACCGTCTTCCTTGTTGTTCAAAACTCAATACTAGATGTTATCTAGACTCTAGAGAAACTAAATATGCAAACCAAATTAGCAAGCTCTAAGTATTTCTTCATTAATGGGTGCAAAGTACATGATGCAAGAGCTTAAACATGAGCACAACAACTGCCAAGTATCAAATTATCCAAGACATTTTAGAATTACTACATGTAGCATTTTCCAATTCCAACCATATAACAATTTAACGAAGAAGAAACTTCGCCATGAATACTATGAGTAGAGCCTAAGGACATATTTGTCCATATGCTACAGCGGAGCGTGTCTCTCTCCCATAAAGTGAATGCTAGGATCCATTTTATTCAAACAAAACAAAAAACAAAAACAAACTCGACGCTCCAAGCAAAGTACATAAGATGTGACGGAATAAAAATATAGTTTCGGGGGAGGAACCTCGATAATGTTGTCGATGAAGAAGGGGATGCCTTGGGCATCCCCAAGCTTAGACGCTTGAGTCTTCTTAGAATATGCAGGGGTGAACCACCGGGGCATCCCCAAGCTTAGAGCTTTCACTCTCCTTGATCATATTGCATCATACTCCTCTCTTGATCCTTGAAAACTTCCTCCACACCAAACTCAAAACAACTCATTAGAGGGTTAGTGCACAATAAAAATTCACATGTTCAGAGGTGACACAATCATTTTTTACACTTCTGGACATTGTATAAAGCTACTGGACATTAATGGATCAAAGAAATTCATCCAACATAGCAAAAGAGGCAATGCAAAATAAAAGGCAGAATCTGTCAAAACAGAACAGTCCGTAAAGATGGATTTTATTAGGCCACCAGACTTGCTCAAATGAAAATGCTCAAATTGAATGAAAGTTGCGTACATATCTGAGGATCATGCACGTAAATTGGCTTAATTTTCTAAGCTACCTACAGGGAGGTAGACCCAGATTCGTGACAGCAAAGAAATCTGTAACTCGCGCAGTAATCCAAATCTAGTACTTACTTTACTATCAAAGACTTTACTTGGCACAACAAAACATAAAACTAAGATAAGGAGAGGTTGCTACAGTAGTAAACAACTTCCAAGACACAAATATAAAACAAAAATACTGGAGTAAAAACATGGGTTGTCTCCCATAAGCGCTTTTCTTTAACGCCTTTCAGCTAGGCGCAGAAAGTGTATATCAAGTGACATCGAGAGATGAAGCATCAACATCATAACTTGTTCTAATAATAGAATCATAAGGTAACTTCATTCTCTTTCTAGGGAAGTGTTCCATACCTTTCTTGAGAGGAAATTGATATTTAATATTACCTTCCTTCATATCAATAATAGCACCAACGGTTCGAAGAAAAGGTCTCCCCAATATAATGGGGCAAGATGCATTGCATTCAATATCCAAGACAACAAAATCAACGGGGACAAGGTTATTGTTAACCATAATATGAACATTATCAACTCTCCCCAAAGGTTTCTTTTTAGCATTATCAGCGAGATTAACATCCAAATAACAATTCTTCAATGGTGGCAAGTCAAGCATATCATAGACTTTCTTAGGCATAACGGAAATACTTGCACCAAGATCACATAAAGCATTACAATCAAAATCTTTGACTCTCATTTTAATGATGGGCTCCCAACCATCCTCTAGCTTTCTAGGAATAGAAGTTTCAAGTTTTAGTTTCTCTTCTCTAGCTTTTATGAGAGCATTTGTAATATGTTTTGTGAAAGCCAAATTTACAGACGCTAGCATTGGGACTTTTAGCAAGTTTTTGCAAGAACTTTATAACTTCAGAGATGTGGCAATCATCAAAATCTAAATCATTACAATCTAAAGCAATGGGATTATCATCCCCAAGGTTGGAAAAAATTTCAGCAGCTTTATCACGAGCGGTTTCAAATAGCTTTAGCAGTTTCGAGTAATTTTGCGCGCTTTGCACTAGGAGTAGAAGCATTGCCAACACCAATTATTTTACCATTGATAGTAGGAGGTGCAGCAACATATCAATCATTAGCATTGCTAGTGGTGGTAATAGTCCAAACTTTAGCTACATTCTCCTCTTTAGCTAGTTTTTCATTTTCTTCTCTATCCCACCTAGCACGCAGTTCAGCCATTAATCTTATATTCTCATTAATTCTAACTTGGATGGCATTTGCTGTAGTAACAATTTTATTTTCAATATCCTCAGGTTTAGCAGCCATTTTATTAATTAAAGAAGATTGTGACGCAGACATGTATGAGATTCGGGTTTCAGCATTTGCAAGTTTAGTTTGCAACCCGTAAATCTCCATATTCAGATTTTCAAGTTGATTTCCTATATTCTTCAACAAGGTAGATTGCTCATTCATAGTTTTAGTAAACAATTTATTTTGCTCATATTGTGATTGCATAAAGCTCTTGGTGGATCTTTCAATTTCTAACATCTTTTCCTCATTAGGCGAAACATATCTACCATAAGAGTTATTATTAGCAGGATTTGGCCTAGAATTTTGAGCAACCAATGAAGCTAACGGAACATTATTAGGATCAACATTAGTCCTACCATTCACAAGCATAGACATAATAGCATCAATCTTATCATTCAAGGAAGAGGATTCTTCAACAGAATTTACCTTCTTACCTTCTGGAGCTCTTTCCGTGTGCCATTCAGAGTAATTAACCATCATATTATCAAGGAGCTTTGTTGCTTCACCAAGAGTGATGGACATAAAGGTACCTCCAGCAGCTGAATCCAATAAATTCCGCGAAGAAAAATTTAGTCCTGCATAGAAGGTTTGGATGATCATCCAAGTAGTCACTCCATGGGTTGGGCAATTTTTAACCAAAGATTTCATTCTTTCCCAAGCTTGAGCAACATGTTCATTATCCAATTGTTTAAAATTCATTATGCTACTCCTCAAAGATATAATTTTAGCAGGGGGATAATATCTACCAATAAAAGCATCCTTGCATTTAGTCCAGGAATCAATACTATTCTTAGGCGAGAGATAGCAACCAATCTTTAGCTCTTCCTCTTAATGAGAAAGGAAACAATTTTAATTTTATAATGTCACCATCTACATCTTTATACTTTTGCATTTCACATAGTTCAACAAAATTATTGAGATGGGCAGCAGCATCATCAGAACTAACACTCTCGCATAACAAGATTAAGTAAAGCAGGTTTAATTTCAAAGAATTCTGCTGTAGTAGCAGGTGGAGCAATAGGTGTGCATAGGAAATCATTATTATTTGTGCTAGTGAAGTCACACAACTTAGTATTTTCAGGGTTGGCCATTTTAGCAGTAGTAAATAAAGCAAACTAGATAAAGTAAATGCAAGTAAACTAATTTTTTTTTGTGTGTTTTTGATATAGCAAACAAGACAGTAAATAAAGTAAAGCTAGCAACTAATTTTTTTGTGTTTTGATATAATGCAGCAAACAAAGTAGTAAATAAAATAAAGCAAGACAAAAACAAAGTAAAGAGATTGAGAAGTGGAAACTCCCCTTGAAGCGTGTCTTGATCTCCCCGGCAACGGCGCCGTGAAAAAGAGCTTGATGGCGTGTATTTCACACGTTCGTTGGGCAACCCCAAGAGGAAGGTATGATGCGCACAGCAGCA
This sequence comes from Lolium rigidum, assembly GCF_022539505.1. Classification (NCBI taxonomy): domain Eukaryota; kingdom Viridiplantae; phylum Streptophyta; class Magnoliopsida; order Poales; family Poaceae; genus Lolium; species Lolium rigidum. The sequence continues at coordinate 225,889,314 of NC_061510.1, read as the reverse complement.
AGTTTTCCCTCGAAAGAAACCAAGGTTTATCGAACCAGGAGGAGCCAAGAAGCACGTTGAAGGTTGATGGCGGCGGGATGTAGTGCGGCGCAACACCGAGAGATTCCGGCGCCAACGTGGAACCTGCACAACACAACCAAAGTACTTTGCCCCAACGAAACAGATGAGGTTGTCAATCTCACCGGCTTGCTGTAACAAAGGATTAACCGTATTGTGTGGAAGATGATTGTTTGCAGAGAAAACAGTAAAAACAAGTATTGCAGACAGATTTGTATTTCGGTATTAAAGAATGGACCGGGGTCCACAGTTCACTAGAGGTGTCTCTCCCATAAGATAAAAGCATGTTGGGTGAACAAATTACAGTCGGGCAATTGACAAATAGAGAGGGCATAACAATGCACATACATGGCATGATAAGTATAGTGAGATTTAATTGGGCATTACGACAAAGTACATAGACCGCCATCCAACCGCATCTATGCCTAAAAAGTCCACCTTCGGGTTATCATCCGAACCCCTTCCGGTATTAAGTTGCAAAGCAACAGACAATTGCATTAAGTATGGTGCGTAATGTAATCAACAACTACATCCTCGTACATAGCGCCAATGTTTTATCCCTAGTGGCAACAAGCACAACACAACCTTAGAACTTTCGTCACTCTGTCCCGGTGTCAATGCAGGCATGAACCCACTATCAAGCATAAATACTCCCTCTTGGAGTTAAAAGCAAAAACTTGGCCAGAGCCTCTACTAATAACGGAGAGCATGCAAGATCATAAACAACACATATGTAATAACTTGATAATTAACTTAACATGGTATTCTCTATCCATCGGATCCCGACAAACACAACATAGAGTATTACGGATAGATGATCTTGATCATGTTAGGCAGCTCACAAGATCCAACAATGAAGCACAATGAGGAGAAGACAACCATCTAGCTACCGCTATGGACCCATAGTCCAGGGGTGAACTACTCACTCATCACTCCGGAGGCGACCATGGCGGTGTAGAGTCCTCCGGGAGATGAATCCCCTCTCCGGCAGGGTGCCGGAGGAGATCTCCAGAATCCCCCGAGATGGGATCGGCGGCGGCTTCTCAGTAAGGTTTTCCGTATCGTGGTTTTTCGCATCAGGGGTTTCGCGACGGAGGCTTTAAGTAGGCGGAAGGGCAGAGTCGGGGGGCTGACGAGGGGCCCACACCACAGGGCGGCGCGGGCCCCCCCTTGGCCACGCCGCCATGTGGTCTGGCCACCTCGTGGCCCCACTTCGTATGCTCTTCGGTCTTCTGGAAGGTTCGTGGCGAAATAGGCCCCTGGGTCTTTGTTTCGTCCAATTCCGAGAATATTTCGTTACTAGGATTTCTGAAACCAAAAATAGCAGAAAACAGGAACTGGCACTTCGGCATCTTGTTAATAGGTTAGTTCCAGAAAATGCACGAATATGACATAAAGTGTGCATAAAACATAAGAAATTATCGATACGTCGGAGACGTATCACGTTGCTCCCAGTCCTTGGAGCGGTGTTGGTGTTATTGGGGTTGCTGTTGCCGGGGGCTCTCATCGGGGCGCGGTTGAAGTGGTTGGTGTTGGCATTGTGGGGGTTGTTGTTGTTGTGGTGGTGGCCTCCTGGCCTAGGGTGTCCTCCACTCCTGTTCTAAAAACCCGGACGTGACATCTGCATCGGTGGCTTGTTGTTTCTTGGGGCAAACCCTCCGCTTGAGCTGGGGCGATACCGTGGGGTATTGCTGGGCCCACTCTGGTGCATCATGCGGCGTTTGCGGTTCTCATTGGCTTGGTTCAGTTTCCCCTCCATCTGGATGGCTGAGTCAACCAGGGCTTCAAGATCAGCAAAAGGAATGTTGACCAGTACAGTCTGCATCTCATCGTGCAGTCTGTTCAGGAATCTCTCCTTCCTCTCCTCGGTGGTGTCGGTCTCATCCGGGGCGTACCTTGACAGAGTGAGGAATCTGTCACGGTATTCTACCACGGTCATTCTGCCCTGCTTGAGTTCCCTGAACTCGTCCCTCATCTTCTTGATCAGACCCGGTGGCACGTGATACTTGTTGAACTTGAGCTTTAAATCTGCCCAAGTCATCATCTGTCCGGCACTCAATGCACGGGCACTCGTCCACCAGGCTCGTGCAGCTCCTGCCAAATAGTGTGTGCCAAACAGCACCTTATCATTGGCTTCTACTCCGGCAACTTCAAGATTGTTCTCCATGGTTTGGAGCCAATCATCAGCATCAAGGGGCTCTTCAGTCTTGCTGAACATAGGTGGGTTAGTGTTCTGGAAGTTCTTCAGCTTGGATCCCGGGTGATCATGGTTTCCGTGGCCTTGGTTGTTCTGAGCGATCTGTCGCAGTGCCGATATTGGCTTGCCTTTCAGCTCTTTCAGCCTCTCTATCTGCCATCATCATCTGCAACATCTGCATCATTGCATCCTGATTGGTGCTGCGAGTGGGAGGTTCCATCTGAACATTGAGATAGATCATGAGACGAGAGGGAAATTTCTATGGCTTATTTTGGGTAAAGTTTAAAAAATTTAAACTTGAGTTCTTCATATGTTGAAATTAAACACACTTTTATTCATTCAAGGAGCACACAATACAAACTAACACACCGGATGGTTTGAAGAACCATTTCACCGTTCTACGATACAAGGGACCGATACAACTCACACCTACTCAAAGTGCTCATGTGAACTACTCTTCATCAACATTGATCGGGAAGGAATCATCCATCCCGGCTGCCAGTTACTCATGGCCATCCACATCGGGGTGGAATGCCAGGTCTTCATCTTCTTCCTCCTCGTAGTCATCGTCGTTGCTCACGTAGGAGTATCCATCCCCTTGGATGGCTTCTCCTTCGCCTTCTCCTTCTCCCTCCAGGTCCTTGAGCTGGTCTTCCTGGTCCTGGATGGTCTCCTTCAGTGAGGCGATCTTGGCGCGGAGGCGAGAGATGGTGTAGTCCTTCTTCGCGTTCTGGCGGCGAAGAGTCTTGCGCCCATTGGCAAGGAGCTAGATGGTCTCCGCCTGCTGTGCCTGCTGGAGGTAGGTGTGGTTGGCGTATGCGCGGGAGTTGTCCAGCTCCATGCGTGTCTCACACAGCATGAAGTCGAGATGCTCCACATGGTGCTTCACCTCGGGGTGAGGTGACAAATCCATCGGTGCTCCCATGGAGTCGTGCCTTGCAAGGTGGACGAAGCGAGTTCCCCGAATCCGGGCAGGTTCTGCCCGCACAGACGGGCAAGTGTTTCATGCATGGCGCGAGCGAGTCCGTTGGCCCAGTTGTTCTCCCTCAAAGAGAACTGGATCCTCTCGGTCATGGGAGGCTCCAGCTTCCCGCGCAGGTCAGCGATGATGACCCACTGCAGCTGTCCTCCGGGCTGGTCGTTGACTTGACCCCCGAAGAACTCCGGGAACGGGCGCCCGAGGAACAGAGCTAGTTCCGTCAGGTCCTTCTCGAACACAAGGCCTCCTCCGTTTCCCAATTGGTAAAACTGGGTCTGGATGAACGGCTCCATCTGTAGAGGAATTGGATGAGTAAGTTAGAGAAGTGCAAGTGTTCAAAATTTTAAATAACTCATAAGGAAGAACATGAATTTATTGTCTTGAAAAAGATCTCAAAGGTAAGAGTGTGAATATGTTTTCATAACTATTCACTTCATTGATTTTGAAACAAAGTTTTTCAGACGTCCATTCTAACTAGGGTCTCCTAAGGTCAAACAATGGCTCTGATACAGACTTGTCAACACCCGGATTTTGAAGTCCATATGCCTATTATGCCATACATCGCAATCCCAGGAAGATTGTTTTTGCGAGACATAACAGTTGAATATCATAGAGTCATCATTTATTACAACACATAATCGTCTTACAACAATCGATCACATGATCCAATATTACACAAATAGTTGATCTACATGATCAACAACATAACAAGTAGCGGAAGCGTAGTAGTAGTGGACTATCTATTCCACAGGCAAGTGACGTTAGAAGATGCTCCTAGTTATCATAGACGTCCTGATGTCCGTCATCCTGATACTATTGCTCCTCTTCATAGTCTGACATTTGAATAGCCAGGGACACAGCCATGAGTACTTTAAAGTACTCGCAAACTAATACTAATGTAATGACTTATCAATTTTAGTAAGGGGTGCTAAGCTCTAGGTTTATTTGCATAAAGCCAAGTTTAGTTCATAAACATTTAGTAAAGACTCCTCATTTTGCTAACTAACTCAAGTGGGAACATTAGTGTCATTCCCACAACTCAGTTGTGATTAAAGTCAATTCACCTTTCAATTCAACATTCCTTTTCAAGACAAAAGTTCTGACAACGGAACAGTATGGCCTTTCCAATCGTCCGTAACCGTGGACACGGCTATTCGAATAGGTTTAACACTCTGCAGAGGTTGTACTCTTGTGCCACAACTTTTGATTACATCCGTCGAGGATAACCCCGAATCATCGTAACTCAGTACGCGGATCATCAACCATAACCTTTCACTTATATACCCTAGTATAGGCACCTCTCCCCATGAGCTTGGCCTCCCGGTGAAGACAAACCGTCAACCCGGGAACTGCACAGGGCTTGGGTCGTACATTCACCTCATATTCACATCATTTCACTGGTAACGGAGGCAGCCTCGGCATAACCCCTATGATGCTTGTTAGAGGGAACCCATACTAAACTACACAAGCTTCTATTTAAGCCCTACCCATAATCAGGTATTGTGGGGGTACTTGTATAATTAGAATGGTATCGCATCCGAACCCAATCATCCGTTTTCATCGAAAATTCACCAAGTCATTCATGTCACATTCACCTTCAAAATCTTTCAAAGTCATGTCATTTCACATGTTCCCATCTAGAGTAGTCAATTTTATTTAGTTAGCACTAGCAACTAGTCATGAGGGGTGCTATCTAGCTTTTATTGCTCTAGGCTAATTTTGATGCTCTTGTTCTATTCTAGACCAAGTGAATCATAAATCAAAAGTAAACTTTGAAAATACAATAAGCAAAATAATTGCAAGGTAAAAACATGGGATAGGTTTATCTATCTATTATATATTAAAAGTACATTACGGGTTAACCAGAAAATTAGAATTACGATAAAAATTACCACAAAAATCAGAAACATCTGACCGTCAATTTACTAGCTGAACAAACCACAGCCAACAGATTATAGAGATAATTTATCGACAGCCAAGTTAAAAGAAATTTACCCACCAATGCCATAACTTAAGTTTCCCGTACCTTTTCAGTCTTATTGAGTCAATAATGCGTTCTTATCTACGGTGTGCCCTAAAGAAAAATATGAAGGCAGCCTCCTCCTCTCATCCTCACGCCGCCGTCATGTTCTCTGTGGGTTCCATCAGCATGTAGCCATGTATGCCCTTCCCCATGAGTTTGATCTATACTTCTCTAATGTGTCGTTCTGGATCTTCACAGTTAGGTTTGCACGTGCGTGCCGATTTACAATTATCAAATCTGTGGATTGAGATGATCCCATCTTGCAAGCAGTCAGAACCGGAGGCTAGACGATCTGGGCGCGACCAAACAAGTATACGTAATCTGGTACTGTACTCATATGCGTTCCTGGCATCTAATCCTTACGCTCAGCTTTGTGCATGCATCCTGATATGGTGCTCGGCTCAAGATGTAACAGGATTCCAAGTTATGAACAATTCCTACGTCGAAGTTGCTAAAGTTGTTAGCAACCTGGACGAGGCACGCCTTCAAGTCTGCGTTGGTGTGCTGGCCTGTGAATCTGGCCAGTGAACTCACTAGCTTAATATACATGTACTGATTTTGAGAAGACAAGGGGGAGCAAAAGATGAACGGCAAAAACATAGTTTTCATCTAGGTGACGAGTAACTCTGTCATTACTACTCCCTCCAAGCTCCTGCTTTGTAATCAAGTGCACCACAATCCTTTGCCGGTGAGCAGTGTCGTGCTACCAGCGGGAGCAAAACAAAAATGCTGATGTACGATTACTTGGAGTAAGGCATGCATAAGTAATTTGAGCGAGTTGCAGCTGCCAAGGAAGACCAATGACTCGCCTCGGCAAGCAGAAGTACCGAACGTTTGTCATGTGTTCTGCAGTCATCCCTGTAAAGAAGTCCAATCTTATGTCAGCCAAAAGTATTACATTGAAATTCGGATGACCTTCTACTTAATTATTGCTGATCTCTTTATGCTACGGCTAAGCAGACAAGGAGAGGCCCTAGCACTAGGAACCGTGACTGCAGCTTCAACTTTTTTTTGACAGGTGCAGCTTCAGTTTCTATCTCTATGAGTTTTGCACTACAGTATTAGTCTGTAACAAAGTAACAGTTGTCAGTTAATTCATCCTGCATCTCGAGGTAGCAAATTATTAAATATTAGTAGCTAGGAAGTTTTCTCAGAGGGATTTGTTTGCCTTCTGTAATTCAGTGTGATTTCTCTTTTCATGGTCGTTTCCTGTTGGCTCTAGAGACGTCTCAAATAATTTTCCGTCCAAAGTGTTACTACTTTCTCTTCATTTGTAGGTTTGTATTCTACAACCAAGATACAAGTATAAGAATAACATACCATGGTTTTATTGGGGACTTGAGCACTCTGGAGTCTGGACTTTGGACCTGCCAATGAACTTTCTTGTCATTCCATTGCTTCTTCACTAGGTATAAAATACCACAATGCATGTCCATTCAAGTATTCAACTGATTATAGTTGCTAGAGTCATCACGTTAGCTTTGTTTCAAGATAAATTATCATAGCTGAGCTATTATCTATGGCATTCTTCGTCCTCTGATATGTCCTAGCAAAATAACAGTGTGGTCATACAACAAACTAAAATATGGAAGCCAAAATATGTGCGTGTGTTTACAACTATATGTTGTATAATTAAATACAAGTATAACATTATTTAAAGCTCTCATTTATTTTTCACCCCAAAATTCAAAACTAAATAGCACACCATATATTATTTTTCTGTGATATATATTGTTTACAAGGTCGGAGAGGAAACATTAAAATATATCGTGGACATACGATTGCAAACACATATATTGTTATTTCCAACATAATGTTGTCAATTTGTATACAATAATGTTATTGCTAACATATAAATTTATACGTGTGTATGGAATAACTCAAAAAATGCTAATAAGCAGTATATATTCATGACTATATCCAGATAAGTCACAACTGATATATCATCGTATAAGCCAGGTCTTAGGTAATTTCTTTAAAGTGGACATGTTACTTTTACTTTTAAATATATGAGTCCTCACTGAACATGGATGAATAAGCACATATATGAGTGCTGATTGGTAGAACAAAGGTTTGAGGGCCTTTTGCGGCCATTGGTTTATTCTAAAAACCGTGTTAATAAAATATGTATCTAATTGCATACTTGAGCAAGAATCTCGGTACAAACCTATTTTTTGCGCGAGAAGGATAGAAATATAGATATGCAGACATAATGATTTTTAATAACATACAATTCTAATCACATCTGATGTTTAAAGCTTTAGGGTTCTATTATACTGTGTAATACAACTGCACAGAACATTTTTTATATCTTTCTTTAATTTGTCCGCCTTTCACGAGAATTATAACTATAGAGGTATTGGTGACATGTGCAACAGAAAAAAGGGACAAATATATAAAATGGATGTATACATGCGATTTTAAATTCATTGGATTTTGCTGGTACATAGACAAATATTTATGTAGCAATATCTGGTAAAATATAATAATTAATAACAAACAAAACTAACACTCCTTCATTTTGTTAGATATGCATGGATGTAGGGGCTAATACTGCCGATGCCGGTCCCAAACCCAGGAAAAAGTGGAGGGGCTGTTTTGTGACTTACAAAACAACCTTACAATATATGTTTCATAAGTAAGTCGATCACAAAGTATTGAAATGAAAACTTGCTGAAATTGTAAACATACCACTGGATCTCTGACAAGTGACAGAGAATGACTAATATTAAGAATTTGGTATCTTCATATATGGTATGAGCAAAACAAAAACAAAACTAAATATACCTGCTAATGCTCTGACTGCAGAAATCATTAACTTTCCAAAATAACTCGATTGAAATCCAGTACAACAATAGATGAAGCTAAAACTCATTGTCACTTCCATATAAGTAGGAAGAAATTGCGTACAAAGGCATAGCAAAAATGATATCCGATAACGGAACCGTAGGACAGTGGAGGTAGATAGTTATGCGATCAATCTTTACTGGTCCCAAGTATTTTATGTTCCTTCATGTTCTAGATCAAAGAAAGAAATGATCTGAATTTTAAGCAGAGAGAGATTGGCTTACATAAATCAGTGGCTACACAGAAGGCTGAAAGTAGTTATCATCGTAGAGATCGTTCCAACTTCGGCCGTCTCATCCGGCCGGCTCGAAATCAGCACCATGATGCGATTCCTCATATTTCCCTATGCACATGTGATGGATCAGGACATGGATGATTTCCAGATCGAAGTGCAAGAAGTTCTCATCATGAAGCTCTGGAGTAGAAAAATATGAAGGCTGGTACCTTGATGATAGCGTCCTAGCTGATTCAAAACAATAATAAGCATCAGGCCCTTTATCTTCTCCAAGTACACGGCCGGCTACCTTCGCGCACTCTTCTGCATCCGCCATCGCCCTCCAATAGCAGCACCTCACACTCCATTTGTAGGATCAATTTGTGGGTGAGGGAGAACACCGGTGCTCTGATTTTGGTGGATTCATGCGGGGGAGCGTAGACATGCAGATTTGGTGGATTACTGGGAGCGGAGACAACCAGATTTGGTGGATTACTGGGAGCGGAAGCAATCAGATGTGGAGATGTGGAGTCGTGGAGTCTAGAAAAGGACGAAAAAAAGAAGTGGAACGCCAAAAAATGGGGAAAATTTGGTCGTCTCAATGAAGGGTGTTAAAGAAAATTATACTGGAGTATTATTTTTTTCTAACAAGCCACTTATATAATAAAAATAAGGCACAATAAGCACTAAACAGGACCCACAAACTCATAAAATGCAAAAGTGCAAGTGAGTGAATTCAAAACATCATAAATATTACAAATATACATTATCCATGAAACTTAGAACCACATATAGATATCAAATAAAAAGGGTCAATACCACAACATTATTTGAGTAGTAATTTACGCATATACATTATCTTAGATATATATTCCAAAAATAATGACTAACTAAAGATATAATGTCAATACTTATCTTCATAAACAATTACATTGAGAAAAATGAATAAAAATGATAATAAATTGATAATGACATCCTGCAATTTAATTGAACTGCAATTATTATTAGTTGTCTAACTGTATTATAAATTCTAATGGACCATCAAGATGTTGCCCGCGAATGTGCGAGGGCCACTCTGCTAGTTAGACATAAAGTAAAATGTGATGGTGCCTTGCTCTTGTAGAGCTTTGCATTTGGGTGGTTTGCAAGAATATTAGCTTGCCTTGGGTGGGGTAGTGATCAAAGTTCTCTTCCTCCTCCTGAGAGTAGCCTTCCTCCTCCTGATACTCCTCGGTACTAGCGTCTATACACGAATACGAGGTATACAATCACCAAACAAAACTTACATTCTAGACTAAACACACCAAAGGTTCACACAAGCTTATTCTAGCATCACATCATTCATGGCATGGTGATTTGACTTTGTTTTCTTTTAAAGAAAAATAATTTCCTCTCATTACAAATATTGATTTGGTTTGCTATTTAATTGTTTGCAGAAAATAATTTCCTCTCATTGAATCTTATTAAGATTTAATTTCCTCAAATAATAATAAGGTATGAATTTATGTTGACCAATGTCAACACTTCATATCTATTATTTGGGAATATGGTTTAAATGAGGTGCTACACCTCATGCATAGCATGGTAAAGATTTAATATCACTAAGTAATAAAATGTGAGGCTCATTAGACCAAGGTCATTACCTCTTATTGAATTACTTAGGATCAAGATTTAAATGAGAGAGTAGCTCTCATACTATTTAAACAAATTAATTTAGATGAGTTAAATGGACTAGAAATGGCCACATAGCCACTATTTTGCTCTAGTCCATGATCATACAAACCACTATGCTATCTTTTTGCAGAAATAATTAGAGTATGTCAAATGTGATTTATGAGAGTTGGAATCAACTCGAAATCACTTATGGTTGAATTTTAAATAAAGTTTGAAGTTTGAAAAGGCCCTGCCTTGTTATTTTTACTATTCAAATTCTTCAATGAATCTGAGGGTGAGACCAATGTGGTTGCTTAGATCTTTTTCCAAGATTTCCAAATATATAAAGTTCACAAAATTTGGTTCAGCCGATTTGAAACTATTTAAGTTTTGCTAAAGCATCTGCAAGCAATTCAAACAATTCTAAAATTCGAATTTGAAATCTTGGGCTTAGGCGGGAAGGCTAAATGGGCTACAGCGAGAAAAAAAAGTTGGGCCAGCCCATCTGCGCGTCTCGCGCGTGGGCTGCCTGACAGTGGGGCCCTGCTGTCAGTGCCACTTAACAGGCGAAATGGTATGGCGAGCGTGGGACGTTGGATTAGAACAGGAATCGACGGCGCACGAGCATCGTCGTCTCCGACGAGATGCCGTGGCTCTGGTGGCGAGGGTGGGGGTCGGAGAGCCTACCGGGGCTCCGGCGGTCGACGGCGAGGTGCACGGCGATGTTGGCGAGGATGGGGAGTCGACTGGTACTGGCGGCGTGACGTGGGGAAGCTCCAATCGACGGCGAGGATCTCCGGGTACTGGCGGGATCCGGCGATGAATTGGTGCTGCTCCGGCGAGGATTTGGCTAGCTAACGAGTCGAGGAGAAGCAGAGATGGGAGGAGAATGAGATGCTGTGAAGAGTTGGCGTGCGGGAGAGCTCTATTTATAGAATTGTGAGGGTGCCGCGGGTGCTGAGGAGGGTCGAGCATGGCGCGGCGTCCCCGATGCTCGAAAGGCCAAGGCAAGGACGGCACTCGATTGGCAATGGCATGGCGATGCTCAACGTCTCTCTGGTGCTGAAAAAGGGTGACGAGATCGATCGGGCGCATGCCATGTCTATCACGGTACTGGCGGCCAAACTACGACGAGGACGACGGCGACGGTGCCTCTGCGCGCACTTGAGCGTGTCTACGAGCTAGAGGGTGGGGTGGCGGTGCTCGATGCAGAGATAGAGGGGTAGGGGTTGACGGAGGGGACTGGGCGAGCCCATTCTCTGGAGCGCCCAGAGCGTGGTGATCATGCCGGGCTGGCATGCCTGGGCGTGCTGGGCACGCTCTGGCTTGGCCAATGCCAGCCTCGCGCGAGCTTGGACCGTGCAGGATGATCATCAGTGATGCAGAGGGATTCTCCAGGACAAGAAGAAAAGGAGAGAAGAGGCTCAGAGAGGTGGAGTGCATGAGGGTCGGCATGGTGCACGGCATGGCATTGTTTTGCCCTCTCCAGACTTTAATCACCATAAGCAAGTACTGGCAGTGATGCAGGAGGTGTAGAGGATCAATGATCATCTATGATCAAAAGGGGTTTAGTCGAAAATCTGGTGGATAATAGAGTGTATGTCCAAACTGAATTTCTGCCCGCAAGGTGTTCGACAGTATGGCCGCATGAAGGTTTTGTTCAAATTTTTCAAATCTTTTTGGTGGAGTTGATTTGAATAATTAATGGAGTAGAATGGTGGTGGTGGTTTGAAGAATGGGGCTGGTTTGCAAAGTTTCAAATTTGGGATGATCTTCTCTTTGTCTCATAGTTGCCACTTGTCATCTTTATATTGGTCAAACTAGGCAGAGTCAACCCTAATGGTCAACACCAAAAATATTCAACTTGACATGGACTTGGATGAGGTGGAAAGAAGTGAGGGGTTTTGGTTTAAGAATCTTCCAAACCAGGGGTGCAAAGTGGGCAACATTTTATAAACTCCAATTTTGACCATTATCATATGTAAGTGAGATTTGATATTTCCTTTGATTTGATTTGTGTTTCTTTGATGCAAATGTGTTTGTTATTCATATATTAGTGTTTCACAAGCAATGACACAAGCAATGGTGGCCTTGATTAAAGATTTGCATATTTGGCCATATGTGTATGTGAGTGAATTTGTAATTTTCCATTTCTTTTATTTCTCTCTATTTGAGGTTCTATGATTAGTTACTAGGGTTTAAGCTCAAATGATCAACACACCAACACTCATCATGGTACAAGCACACAAGAATGCATGACACTATATGTAGCACTATAAGCATAATAAAAGTTTTTGTTAGTTGTGAATTTTGAGTATTTGAAATTCCCATATCTTTATTATGTTGAAACTTGGGATGTTACACTTGGCGACCCAAATGGTTCTTTTCTTGAGACCACTTTGAGTTCCAACAAACTTGGCAAATACATTACCATCTTTATCCTTACTAAGAGAATAATCATCATCAACAATGATAGGGTTGGATAAGGTACCACTTAAACATGAAGAAGCAAAGTGCCCCTTCTCACGGCATAAGTAGCAAGTGTTCCCCTTTCTCTTCTTTATTGATTTCTTCTCTTGGGGAACAATATCTTGATTCTTCTTGGGAAGTGGCCTATCTTCAACTTGAGGTCGAGCATGAGCATGACCTTGACCTTGTGGCCGTTTCCCTTGTTGTTTCTCACTCAAGTGTTTCTTCTTCTTCAATGGGCATGATCTAACATGATGCCCTTCAACCTTGCACTTGAAGCAAACCAACTTGGCCGGATCCTTGACTTTGTCTTGGCCCTTCTTCTTGTTGCTCTTGCTCTTGGACTTATTCTTGTTATTGGAGTTGAATCCAAGTACACTCTTGTCATTGGGGGATTGTTGCACAGTTAGCATCTTGTCAAGTGCGGATTTCCCTTCATGACGCTTTTCCAAGTCTTTCTTCAAAGAAAGGACTTGGGCCTCGAGCTCTTTGATTTCCTCTACATGGTTAGTAGAAATACAAGTACTAGAGGAAGTAGAAGCTTCATTGTTAGAGCAACAAGGCAAAACAAGTAATCCAACACAAGGTGTGTCACTAGTTGACTAGATGGACTACAAGGACTAGCACATGGCAATATAGCATTTTGAGTAGAGGTTGTGCTAACATCCATATGAGGCTCACAAGATGTTACCTTAGTGATACTTGCCTCATGAGCTAACTTTAGCCCATCATAGGAAATTAGAAGATCATCATGAGAGCCCGAGAGCTTTTTATGACTTTCTTCCAATTCCCTAAAATTGCTAGTTAGCAACTCAAGTTGAGCCCTTAGCTCAACATTCTCCTTTAAGAGAGATGCTTCACAAGAAGTAGAGTTAGTAGCACAAGCATCAACAATAGTTTTCTCATTTTCATGCATACAGGATTCAATTTTTTGTGTAAGCATAAAATTAGTATGCTTCTCATCTTTTAGCTCATGCTTGAGGAGAGTGAATCTCGTTTCCCCATTTTCAACATGGGACTCCAACTCCACTATGGTTTCCCTATATTTATTCAAGGTTTCCATAGAGTGTTCGAGATTAGCACAAGCTTATTTATTACCATGAAGAGAAGCATATACCATTGACATATCATGCACCAAGGTATTATATTCTTCATCATTATTATCATCATCATTCTCATCGTTAGAGGATGTGTTAGGAGTCAAAGTAGGAGATACCTTTGATCCTTTTGCCATAAGGCACATGTGCAAACCGGAGAATGAAGATGAAGATATTCTTGATCCTTATTTGAAATCGTGTCTTGATCCATAGAGTGTTCGGTTTTCTCTACATTGTTAGTCAACAACCAACTAGAGGGAATAGAAGCATTTTGATTATGGGAACAAGACAAGGTAAGCATATCATCATGAGATCTATGTAAGCAATTTACACATGATATGCAAGGACTATCAACACAAGCATGTAGATTATTTTCAATGCTAGATGTGTTCAAGTCCAAAGAGGAAGCATTGCAATGGGATAGAGATGAAGAATCATCACTATTGAGCACAATATCAACATTGCAATTTTCCTCACCACTCACCATATCATTACCTCGTGTCTTGCTACACGTTGGTGAAGTGGAAGAAGATGATAACTCATCACGGCCGGAGATGGAAGCAACTTGGAGCTTGATGTCTACGGGTGCTTCTATTCTTGTAGACAGTGTTGGGCCTCCAAGAGCAGAGGTTTGTAGAACAGCAGCAAGTTTCCCTTAAGTGGATCACCCAAGGTTTATCGAACTCAGGGAGGAAGAGGTCAAAGATATCCCTCTCAAGCAACCCCGCAATCACGATACAAGAAGTCTCTTGTGTCCCCAACACACCTAATACACTTGTCGGATGTATAGGTGCACTAGTTCGGCGAAGAGATAGTGAAATACAAGTGGTATAAATGAATATGAGCAGTAGTAACGGCGCCGTGAAAAGTGCTTGTCGGCGTGCGGTTGATGGTAGTAATATTGCAGGAAGTAAACAAGCGAAGAAAACAAGAAACAAGCGATGATTGCAGTATTTGGAAACAAGGCCTAGGGATCATACTTTCACTAGTGGACACTCTCAACATTGATCACATAATAAATAAGTTCTCTTCCTTTGTGCTACATATACTCTTGTTTGATAATGAACACCATTCGTTGTGTAGGGCTACAAGAGCACCTCAATGCCGGAGTTAACAAGCTCCACAAGCATTCGATGTTCATGTTTAAGTAACCTTTAGAGCATAATAGATCTTTGCAATTTAAACCGAGTACTAACATAGCATACACACCGTCACCTTTACACTATGAAGGGGGAATAAACCACATCAATACTATCATAGTAATAATTAACTCCATAACCTCGCAAGAGATTATGATCATAGCCTATGCCAAGTACTACACGATGCACACACTGTCACCATTACACCGTGAAGGAGGAATAGACTACTTTAATAACATCACAAGAGTAGCACATAGACTAATAGTGATACAAAGCTCATATGAATCTCAATCATGTAAGACAGCTCATGAGATCATTGTATTGAAGTACATAGGAGAGAGATTAACCACATAGCTACCGGTACAGCCCTTAGCCTCGAGGAAGAACTACTCCCTCCTCATGGGAGACAGCAGCGTTGAAGAAGATGGCGGTGGTGTCGATGGAGAAGCCTTCCGAGGGCACTTCCCCGTCCCGGCAGGGTGCCGGAACAGAGACTCCTGTCCCCCAGATCTTGGCTTCGCGATGGCGGCGGCTCTGGAAGGTTTCTCGTACCGTGGCTTTTCCGTATCGAAGATTTAGGTCAGGGACCTTTAAATAGGCGAAGAGGCGGATTCGGAAGGCTGACGGGGCCACCACACAATAGGGCGGCGCGCCTGGCTCCTTGGCCGCGCCGCCTTGTTGTGTGGGGCCCCGTGGCTCCCCTCTGGCGGCTCTCGGGTGTTCTGGAAGCTTCGTGGAATTCTAAGATGCTGTGCGTTGATTTCGTCCAATTCCGAGAATATTTCCTTACTAGGATTTCTGAAACCAAAAACAGCAGAAAACGAGAACCGGCACTTCGGCATCTCGTCAATAGGTTAGTTCCGGAAAACGCATAAATATGACATAAAGTGTGAACAAAAATGTAGGTATTGTCATAAAACAAGCATGGAACATAAGAAATTATAGATACGTTTGAGACGTATCAAGCATCCCCAAGCTTAGTTCCTACTCGCCCTCGAGTAGGTAAACGATAACAAGAATAATTTCTTAAGTGACATGCTACTTACATAATCTTGATCATACTATTGTAAAGCATATGAGATGAATGCAGCGATTCGAAGCAATGATGAAGACAATGAGTAAACAAATGAATCATATAGCAAAGACTTTTCATGAATAGTACTTTCAAGACAAGCATCAATAAGACTTGCATACCAGTTAACTCATAAGCAATAAATTCAAAGTAAAAGGCATTGAAGCAACACAAAGGATGATTAAGTTTCAGCAATTGCTTTCAACTTGTAACATGTATATCTCATGGATAGTTGTCAACACAAAGTAATATAACAAGTGCAATAAGTAAACATGTAAGAATCAATGCACACAGTTTACACAAGTGTTTGCTCCTAAGATAGAAAGAAGTGGGTAAACTGACTCAACAATAAAGTAAAAGAAAGGCCCTTCACAGAGGGAAGCAGGGATTAAATCATGTGCTAGAGCTTTTTAAGTTTTGAAATCATATAGAGAGCATAAAAGTAAAATTTTGGGAGGTGTTTGTTGTTGTCAACGAATGGTAATGGGTACTCTAACTACCTTATCAACCAGACTTTCAAGAGCGGCTCCCATGAAGGACGTTATCTCTACCAGCAAGGTAGATCATCCCACTTCTCTTTTGTTTACACATGTACTTTAGTTTAGTTTTTTTTATTTTTTTTATGGATGACACTCCTCCCAACCTTTGCTTTCTCAAGCCATGGCTAACCGAATCCTCGGGTGCCTTCCAACAATCACATACCATGAAGGAGTGTCTATTTGCAAAATTAAGTTGCTTACTGATGAATCAGAGCAAAACATGTGAAGAGAATTATTAATGCAAGTTAATTAATCGGGACTGGGAACCCCATTGCCAGCTCTTTTTGCAAAATTATTGGATAAGCGGATATGCCACTAGTCCATTGGTGAAAGTCTGTCCGAAGTAAATGACAAGATCGAAAGATAAGCACCACATACTTCCTCATGAGCTATAAAACATTGACACAAATAAGATATAATAGCTTTTGAATTGTTTAAACGTAGCACATGAAGTATTTGCTTGGAATGGCAGGAAATACCACATAGTAGGTAGATATGGTGGACACAAATGGCATGGATTTTGGCTCAAGGATTTGGATGCACGAGAAGAATTCCTCTCAATACAAGGCTAGGCTAGCAAGGTTGTTTGAAGCAAACTCAAGTATAAAATGGTGCAGCAAGACTCACATATAAACATATTGTAAGCATTATAAGACTTTACATCGTCTTCCTTGTTGTTCAAACACCTTAACCAGAAAATATCTAGACTTAGAGAGACCAATCATGCAAACCAAATTTTAACAAGCTCTATGTAGTTCTTCATTAATAGGTGCAAGGTACATGATGCAAGAGCTTAAACATGATCTATATGAGCACAACAATTGCCAAGTATCAAATTATTATAGCATCTACCACATGTAGCATTTTCTGTTTCCAACCATATAACAATTAACGAAGCAGTTTCAAACTTCGCCATGAACATTAAGAGTAAAGCTAAGAACACATGTGTTCATATGCAACAGAGGAGTGTGTCTCTCTCCCACACAAGCATGAATTTATTCAAACAAAACAAAACAAACAGACGCTCCAAGTAAAGCACATAAGATTTGACCGAATAAAAATATAGTTTCAAGAGAAGAAACCTGATAAGTTGTCGATGAAGAAGGGGATGCCTTGGGCATCCCCAAGCTTAGATGCTTGAGTCTTCTTAAAATATGCAGGGATGAACCACGGGGGTATCCCCAAGGTTAGACTTTTCACTCTTCTTGATCATAGTATATCATCCTCCTCTCTTGACCCTTGAAAACTTCCTCCACACCAAACTTAAAACAAACTCATTAGAGGGTTAGTGCATAATCAAAAATTCACATTTTCAGAGGTGACACAATCATTCTTAACACTTCTGGACATTGCACAAAGCTACTAAAAGTTAATGGAACAAAGAAATCCATCCAACACAACAAAAGAGGCAATGCGAAATAAAAGGCAGAATCTGTCAAAACAGAACAGTCCGTAAAGACGAATTTTACAGAGGCACTTAACTTGCTCAGATGAAAATGCTCAAATTGAATGAAAGTTGCGTACATACCTGAGGATCACGCACGTAAATTGGCAGATTTTTCTGGGTTACCTACAGAGAATTCTGCCCAGATTCGTGACAGACAGAAATCTGTTTCTGCGCAGTAATCCAAATCTAGTATCAACCCTACTATCAAAGACTTTACTTGGCACAACAATGCAATAAAATAAGATAAGGAGAGGTTTCTACAGTAGTAACAACTTCCAAAACTCAAATATAAAACAAAAATTGCTGTAGTAAAATAAACACATGGGTTATCTCCCAAGAAGTTCTTTCTTTATAGCCATTAAGATGGGCTCAGTAATTTCAATGATGCACTCACAAGAAATAGGAGTTGAAGCAAAAGAGAGCATCAAAAAGCAAATTCAAAACACATTTAAGTCTAACATGTTTCCTATGCATAGTAATCTTGTAAATAAACAAGTTCATGAAGAGCAAAGTAACAAGCATAGGAAGATAAAACCAGTGTAACTTCAAAAATTTCAGCATATAGAGAGGTGTTTTAGTAACATGAAAATTTCTACAACCATATTTTCCTCTCTCATAATAACTTTCAGAGGCATCATGAACAAACTCAACAATATAAGTATCACATAAAGCATTCTTATTCACATGCATAAAAGTATCATTACTCTCCACATAAGCATAATCAATTTTATTAGTTGTAGTGGGAGCAAATTCAACAAAGTAGCTATCATTATTATTCTCATAAAGTGTAGGAGGCATAGTATAATCATAATAAAATTTACTCTCCATAGTAGGCGGCACCAAAAGACCACTATCATTATAATCATCATAAATAGGAGGCATATCATAATCAACATAAACTTTCTCCTCAATACCCGAAGGACTAAAGAGATCATTTTCATCAAAACCGACCTCCCCAAGCTTAAATTCTTCCATAGCATTAGCAACAATGGTGTTCAAAGCATTCATACTAATAACATTCCCATTAGCATGCATAAGTTCCATAGGTTTTTTAATTTTCTCTTCAAACCCATCATGTCCTAATTCAAGATAAAGTTCATAAAGATCTCTCATTTTGTTGTTGTCTTCCATTAAGCCTTACTAGTGTAAAACAAGAGACAAAAAGATGCAATTGCAGGATCTAAAGGAAATAGCTTCGAGCACACACACAACGGCAACGAGAAAAGTACTTAGTTACCCGGGACCGGAGTATGAGTGCCTTTTACCTTTCCTCCCGGCAACGGCGCCAGAAAAGTGCTTGATGTCTACGGGTGCTTCTATTATTGTAGACAGTGTTGGGCCTCCAAGAGCAGAGGTTTGTAGAACAGCAGCAAGTTTCCCTTAAGTGGATCACCGAAGGTTTATCGAACTCATGGAGGAAGAGGTTAAAGATATCCCTCTCAAGCAACCCTGCAATCACGATACAAGAAGTCTCTTGTGTCCCCAACACACCTAATACACTTGTCAGATGTATAGGTGCACTAGTTTGGCGAAGAGATAGTGAAATACAAGTAGTATGAATGAATATGAGCAGTAGTAACGGCGCCAGAAAAGTGCTTGCTGGCGTGCAGTTGATGGTAGTAATATTGCAGGAAGTAAACAAGCAGTAAAATAGTAAACAAGCGATGATTGCAGTATTTGGAAACAGGCCTAGGGATCATACTTTCACTAGTGGACACTCTCAACATTGATCACATAATAAATAAGTTCTCTTCCTTTGTGCTACATATACTCTTGTTTGGTAATGAACACCATTCGTTGTGTAGGGATACAAGAGCACCTCAATGCCGGAGTTAACAAGCTCCACAACATTCGATGTTCATGTTTAAGTAACCTTTAGAGCATAATAGATCTTTGCAATTTAAACCGAGTACTAACATAGCATACACACTGTCACCTTTACACTATGAAGGGGGAATAAACCACATCAATACTATCATAGTAATAATTAACTCCATAACCTACAAGAGATTATGATCATAGCCTATGCCAAGTACTACACGATGCACACACTGTCACCATTACACCGTGAAGGAGGAATAGACTACTTTAATAACATCACAAGAGTAGCACATAGACTAATAGTGATACAAAGCTCATATGAATCTCAATCATGTAAGACAGACTCATGAGATCATTGTATTGAAGTACATAGGAGAGAGATTAACCACATAGCTACCGGTACAGCCCTTAGCCTCGAGGAAGAACTACTCCCTCCTCATGGGAGACAGCAGCGTTGATGAAGATGGCGGTGGTGTCGATGGAGAAGCCTTCCGCGGGCACTTCCCCGTCCCGGCAGGGTGCCGGAACAGAGACTCCTGTCCCCCAGATCTTGGCTTCGCGATGGCGGCGGCTCTGGAAGGTTTCTCGTACCGTGGCTTTTCCGTATCGAAGATTTAGGTCAGGGACCTTTAAATAGGCGAAGAGGCGGAGTCGGAAGGCTGACGGGGCCACCACACAATAGGGCGGCGCGCCTGGCTCCTTGGCCGCACCGCCTTGTTGTGTGGGCCCCCCAGGGCTCCCCTCTGGCGGCTCTCGGGTGTTCTGGAAGCTTCGTGGAATTCTAAGATCCTGGGCGTTGATTTCGTCCAATTCCGAGAATATTTCCTTACTAGGATTTCTGAAACCAAAAACAGCGAAAAACGAGAACTGGCAATTCGGCATCTCGTCAATAGGTTAGTTCCGGAAAACGCATAAATATGACATAAAGTGTGAACAAAACATGTAGGTATTGTCATAAAACAAGCATGGAACATAAGAAATTATAGATACGTTTGAGACGTATCAGAGCTCTTCATGATGTGAAGGGGAAGAGAGCTCCTCGGAGTCACCACCGACCAAATGAGAAGTGGATCCACCAAACATTTCCTTAAGCTTGATCCACATCTCATGAGACGATTTTCGCTTTATATATATCAAGAACCTATGAAAATCTGGTCTCAATGAGAATACAAGCTCATTAGATACTTGAGCTTCAAGATGTAAGTTTTTCTCATCCTCTAAAGATAGATTTTGAGAATCCATCGGAGGAGAAAACCTACATCTAGAAATTGCTCTATATTTGGACACAAGGTCTGAAGGTTATAAAGCAAGCAATTTCTCCATAAAAGATAATTTGTGCCATCAAAGATAATTGTTTCATTGTGCATTATATTATTAGCCGACATCTTTACTCTCAAGGCGGTGAAGCCTTAAACAAGGAGAGACCTTGCTCTGATACCAATTGAAAGATCGAGATGTCGCCTAGAGGGGGGTGGTGAATAGGCAATTAAAAACTCTTGCGGATTTGTCTTGTAAGAATGCGGAATTAAACTAACGTTTAGTTTACAAGCACAAACCCTAAATATGCTAAGCTCAACTAAGTGTAACAATAGCAACTAGAGCTAAGCAATATAGGCACAAGATATATGTAGCACAAGTGATAGCAAGATATATGTACTTCAAGCACGATGGCTATCACAAGTAAAGAGAGCTCGGGTATAGAAATAACCGAGGCACGCAGAGACGAGGATGTATTCTCGTGTTCCCTTCCTTTGCAAGAAGGTACGTCACGTTTGGAGGAGTGGAGGTCCACGAAGGATTCCCCGCGCCACGAAGTCTCACCCTATTCTCCGAACCACACCCACGAAGGATAATGGCCCTTTCCTTATGGTTAGCTTTTCCTCTGCTCCGGAGATGGCAAGCTCCACAACCACTTCACAAGCTCCACGAAGGAGAAGCCCGGGCCTCTTCACAATCTTCTTGAAGAGATCACCGGAGCACCAACCGCCAAGCCAACTAGGAGGTCTCCCTCCAAGAGTAACAAGCTCACGGTCTCTCACTCGAACTAATCATGGTGGAGAGATCAACACTATGCAATGATGCAAAGCAAGAACACTATAGGTGTTCACGTCCTTCAAACTCAAATCCCACCCAAGCAACAAATGCTAAGATGAGATTGGAGAGGAAGAACAATGGGGAAAGTTAACAAAAGACTCCAAGATCTAGATCCCAAGAGTTCCCCTCACTTAGAGGAGAAATGGATTGGTGGAAGTGTAGATCTAGATCTCCTCTCTTAGATCCCTCAAGAATGAGCAAGAATCATGGGGGGAGACAAGAGAGAGCAAGTTCTTCAAAGGCAACAATGAAGGTGAGAGAATAGAAGAACTAATTTGGCCCAAGGTGGAAGAAGGGCTATTTATAGCCCAAGAGCAAATAAAACCGTTGGGGGAAAAAGACAGAGAAAACGGGCAGAAAATCGGGCCAGAAAAGTGGCCAAGCCGGCTACCAGGCCGGCTGACCGGAATTGCTGTTGAGGAGCCCAGCAGGGGATCCGGCCGGGCCAGCCCAGCAACCGGGCGGAGCAGGGTGCGCTCTGTGTGGGAAAACGGCAAGGGCCGCGCGGGGCGAGCTGTGCAGGCCGCGTGGGCCGCACTGAGGAGAGGCCAGGGAGGCGCCCGGCTGGGCCGGGGGGAGCGTCGGGCGGGCCGGCGGCTGCCGGGCCCTGGGCCGGACCAGACCAGGGCCGCCTCAGTAAGGCGCCCGGCTGGCATCGGCGCCCGGGCCGGCCTTGGCCGGGTGGGCTGGCGTGTGGGCCGGCAGGTCGGCCGGTCGGCCGGCTGCCCCTTCCCTTTTCCTTTCTTTTTATTCTTTTACTCTTTTCCTTTTTCTTTAATAACAAATGCTCCCGAACTCCGATTCGAATGAAACCAATTTTGTTTGGAAGATAACAACAAATGCTATCCAATAGAAAGTGAAAACACAAGAATCTGTAGGAGGGGATTTTATCATGAATATAAAAGATAGAACCTTATATCATGAATAACCGGTAAAATCACCCAACCTCGAAAATGCATTAGAAGATGCATGCGGATTCCGTTTTCGATGAACTTGGGCTTGTTGTAAAGCTAGCAACAAGCTCAAGAACCTCACATAGAGAAACACCAAGAAGCATTAGGGATATGCAAAGTATGCAAAGGATTGAGCTCCCTAAGACGATGTGATCAAGTTACCCAACCGAAAGCCCCTCTTAATAGTGCGGCTATCTATCCTATAATCCGGTCTCCCATCAACCACCTTGAGACCGGTAAAAGGAAAACCTAGCAAGGTCATACCTTTGTCTTGCGCACCCTGCTTGATCTTGATGAAAGCTCTACAAGCTCCACACAAGCCGGAATGCCTCAACTTGATCATCGTTGCTTCGTGAAGACTCACAAATGCTCCCCCATACACCATGATGGGAAAGCTCCATTGATGCAGGTCTTCACATGTCCATTATCATCAAATGAACGGCAAGCTTCAAGCATGTGATCCACTTGAGATGCTCATCTTGAACTTGCCCAACTCAACCTTGTATCTTCTCATACTCACTTAAGATAGAGCATGGCTAATATTGAGTTCCACATAAGAACTCCATCTTCATTTCATCTTCTTGATCATATCACATATTTATCTTCAAACCCATGATCTTGATGCCAATACACAAGATGTATCTTTATTTACATGGCATCCATACTTGAATCCAACACATGGAATACAAGTAGTACCTATGGAATATTCCTTCATATAAACTCAATGAAAACATTAGTCCATAGGGGTTGTCATTAATTACCAAAACCACACATAGGGGCAATATACCCTTACAGTTTCGTTGCATGGAAAACAAAAAAATTCTACCGTGAACATGAATCAAAACCAAGATCCAATCTAGGAAGAAGCAAGATCTAATCTACGAAGATCGAAGCAACAAGATGTATGTGAGACTAACCCTAAAAAATCCAAAGCCCACGAGATTAGATCTCGTTGTTGATGTAGTCGATCGTCCTGTGCTGCAATCCGGCAGCACTTCCATACTCGGTCGTGCGTACGGTGTCGATGAAGCCCGTCCTCTCCCTGTTCTAGCGGGCAGCAGAGGTGTGGTAGATCCCCTTGGAATCCCAGCAGCACGACGGCGTGGTGGTGGTGGTGGAGGAGAAAATCTGCAGAGCTTCGCCAAGCCGGAGCAGGATTGTGGTGGAGGGGAGAGGGGCGGCCATGGTTAGGGTATTAAGGGTGTGCGCCCCCCTTGCCCCTCCCCTCTTTATGTAGGGGGGAGGTCGATTTGGGGTGGCCCCCCACGCCCCAAACAGATATAGGGCCGGTGGCCAAGAGGGGGGGAGTTTTCTTCCCCCCAAGTTGATCCCCTTTAAGGTTTTGGGGAACCCTAGTGGGCTGGCCGACTTGGGCCTTGAGGGGCATGTGCCCCTGGCCCATTAGGGCTAGGATGCACCCCCTCGGCCCATGTTGTCCCCCTAGGTCGTGGGCCCCATGGTGGACCCCCCAGAACCTTCTAGAACCTTCCCGGTCTTCCACCGGAAAAATCTCGAACTTTTCCGAAACCTAGAAATCAACTTCCCTTATACTCCCTCCGTCCCAGGGCAAAGGGCGTATAATTTTTTTCCAAATTTCATCAAGGCTTAAGGCGGCCTGTTAGGCTTCCTAATCCAGCCGATTATACCCTCTACTTACGTACCCCTCGTTCTCGAAACCACGCGAGCAGCAGCTGTGTTGTTCGTCTTCAACGTGAATTAATCAGCCGCGTGCCTCGATCTTCACATCCTCTCCCCCGTCTATCTCTGATCTTCCTTTAAATTATAGCCCAGATTACTGCCATGCATGCAAGGAAAAACAGGAGAGGAGACATGCGCTGGGAGAAACGAAGAGGCTCAAGTCTATGGAAAAAAAGAGATCTCCCTAATTACTGCCGTGCATGCAGGGGTAAAAGGGGCAAGTAGCGATTCTTTGTTCTCTCTCTAATCTCTCCTTAATAATCGCGCTACAAAATATACGCCTTTTGCCCTGGGACGGAGGGAGTATGAATCTTATTCTCCGGACCATTCCGGACCTCCTCGTGATGTCCTGGATCCCATCCGAGACTCCGAACAAACTTCGGTCTCCATCTTATATTCCGAATCTACTTATGCGACATCGAACCTTAAGCGCGTCACCCTACGATTCGTGAACTATGCGGACATGATCGAGACTCCTCTCCGATCAATAACCAATAGCGGGACCTAGAGATCCATAATGGCTCCCACACATTCAGTGATAACTCAGTGATCGATTGAACCATTAACATACGATACCGATTCCCTTTGTCACGTGATATTTTACTTATCCGAGGTTCGATCATCGGTATCTCCATACCTAGTTCAACCTCGTTACCGACAAGTACTCTTTACTAGTACCGTGGTATGTCATCTCTTGCGACCTTGTCACATGCTTGCAAGCTAATTAGATGTCATTCCACCGAGAGGGCCCAGAGTATATCTATCCGTCATCGGGATGGACAAATCCCACTCTTGATCCATATGCCTCAACTCATACTTTCCGAATACATAATCCCATCTTTATAACCACCCATTTACGCAACGGCGTTTGATGTAATCAAAGCATCCTTCCGGTGTAAGTGATTTACATGATCTCATGGTTGAAGGACTAGGTAACTATGTATTGAAAGCTTATAGCAAGTTGAACTTGAATGAGTTGATCTCATGCTACGCTTATTGGGTGTACGTCCATTATATCATTCACCCAATGACATAACCTTGTTATTAACAACATCCAATGTTCATGATCAGGAAACCATGATCATCTATTAATCAACAAGCTAGTTTTACAAGAGGCTTACTAGGGACTCTGGTTGTTTGCACAACACACATGTATTAATGTTTCCGTTAATACAATTATAGCATGGGATGTAAACATTTATCATGAACACTAAGATATAACAATAACTAATTTGTTATTGCCTCTCGGGCATATCTCCAACAATTTGTTCACCCAACATGATATTTCTTTATGGAGAAACACCTCTAGTGAACTGTGGACCTCGGTCCTATTTCCTTTACTGATACATTCAACCGCAATCCTGTTTTATTTACTTTCTGCAAACATCTCCTTTCATTTGATACATCTAATCCTTTGTGTTTAGCAAACCGGTGAGATTGACAACCTCAATGTAAGTTGGGGCAAAGTACTTTAGTTGTGTTGTGTGCAGGTTCCATATTGTTGCTGACGCCGGTAGTGCGCCCTGTCACTAGTCAACCAGCAACACCTTCAGAAGTCACGCCTTTCTCCTACTGGTCGATTAAATCTTGGTTTCCTACTGAGGAAAAACTTACTGCTGTGCTCATCACACCTTCCTCTTGGGGTTTCTCAACATCGTTTTTGCGTACGACGAGCACACGCCATCAGTAACTCACACGAACTCACAGGAGACCAAAACCCCGGAGAGAACCCAAATCGATGCACCTAATGCAATTGCTAAAAACACCACTAAGATGCTCAAGTCATTCTCTCCCAAATTCCAACAAAGGTACAAAAGATATTGGGGTAATAAGGGAGGAAGAACAAATAGGATGAGGAACACCAAATTACTCAAAGATCTAGATCTAGCAAGGTCCCCTCACAAGAAGTGAGATTCACTTGGTGGAGGGATCAAGAGGAGGATCAAGTTCTTCTAGATCAACAATGGAGGAGAGAGAATAGATGGGAAGAACTGGTGTGGGCGTAGGTGGGAGAAAGATATAAATAGGGGCCCAGAAAATTTATCCGTTGGGGCAGAAATCTGGGCAGATTCGCTCCCGACCGATACTACCTCTTTTACCCAAAACCGGTACTACCTCTTGTGAAAACGGTACTATCCCTCAGGCAGAAAAACTGCATAGAAAAAACAGACAGAAAAGCATCTTCTAGAGAAAGAGGTAATAGAAGAAATGAATCCGGCCTGGGTGAAGATGGGGCGAGTTGGACCGGCCCGCAGCAGTGCGCGCAGCAGCAGCGCAAGCGCGGGAAGGAAGCGACCCTTCCTTAACCCAGCTCCTTCCGCCCAGGCGCCCAGCTTGCCCCGCCTCTGGGCTGCGCCCTGCTCCCGGCCCAGCCCCGCGCGCCCCGCACTGGGCCACCGCAGCCCACGCCACTCCAGGCCGTGCGCGCGCGCTCCCGCACTCACTCGCTCGATGCGTGCCCGCACCCGCATCTCACGCGCGCTGCTGTCGCTGGCTGCCGCGCCGCACGCGCTCGCTTGGCAAGCCGCCGCTGCGTGCGCTGCTCGCTGCACTGCCTAGCGCCCTAGCTGCCACGGTGCGAGCACTAGGCTTGCCCCGCACGCTGCCTCCTGCCGCGCGTTGACCCTGCTGCATACTGCGCTGCTGCCTGCTCTCTCTCCTGTGTCTATATTCTCTTTCATGTTTATCGATTTGGTTGCAAACGGTAGTACCGTCCCAGTCAGCAGTAGTATTGGTTCGACGCATGTTTTAACTGTTTTTCCGCCTGTTTTTCTGCGGGAGAGCTAGTATCGGTCATGTGTGAATTCGGTTTTCTACCTTAACGGATAAATTTCGGTGCTTCTTATTTATATCTTTCTCTCACCTCTTTTCATACTAGCTCTTTCTTATCTATTCTTTTTCCTCCATTGTTGATCTTGAAAAGATTGATTCTCCTAATCCTCCCACTACATCTTGTATCTTCTTTGGAAAAAAGAGAGAGGAGATCAAGATCTAGGGCTCCACCAAGTGAATCTCTCTCCTTGTGAGGGGATCTTGCTAGATCTAGATCTTGGAGTAATTTGGTGTTCTTCCTACTATTTTGTTCTTCCTCCTTTATTCCCCCAATAGATTTTGTAGCTTTGTTGGAATTTGCGAGAGGAGGATTTGGACATCTTAGTGGTGTTCTTAGCCATTGCAGTAGGTGCATCGGTTTGAGTTTTCTCCGGGGTTTCAGTCTCGTGTGAGTTCTTGGAACCCTAGAGGCTTGTTGACCATAGTGGTGTTGTTGTCTTCGTGTCCTTGTTGCATTTGTGGCGTGGTAGCCTTTGTGGCCTTGTTGCCTTTGTGGCCTTTGTGGCGTGGTAGCCTTTGTGGCGTTGTTGCCCTTGTGGGGCCTTGTAGCCGTGTGTGGCGCGTTGTAGCCTTTGTGGCCTTATACTTGAGAACCTCCGGTGTTGTGGAGTTTTCTCCAAGCTTGATACTTGGGAGTTTGCCCTAAGCTTGTACGGGTCGGTGAGCACCCTCAAGGGTCCCTTAGTGGATCAAGGCTTTCCCTTTGGTGGGAAAGGCACGAGGAGAATACGGTGGCCCTAGCGGCTTATTGAAGTGCCTCGTGCCTCCACACCGCTCCAACGGAGAGTAGCACCCGCAAGGGTGTCAAATTCGGGATACATCGTTATTTTCTCGTGCACCGGTTACTTCTCAACCCGAGCTCCTTTACCTATGCGTTGTACATTGTGATAGCCGTACTTCATGTTCTATATCTAGTTTGCTATCACCTTGTTTCTCATCATGCTTAGCATAGGTTGTTGGTGCACATAGGCAAATCCTAGTTGATTGGCTTTGTGCTTAACAAGTAAACCATTATTCTGCCTTGTTAAG
The DNA here is from genome assembly GCF_022539505.1 of Lolium rigidum. Lineage (NCBI taxonomy): Eukaryota > Viridiplantae > Streptophyta > Magnoliopsida > Poales > Poaceae > Lolium > Lolium rigidum. The sequence continues at coordinate 225,861,154 of NC_061510.1, read as the reverse complement.
CCCTTAAGTAGAAATTTAACAACCCGTCTATTCACCCCCCCCCCCTCTAGGCGACATCCTTGTACATTCAACATGTATCAGATTCTCGTCACTCTGGAGCTTGTTCTTCAGAGAGGATTTGAGAAACAAGGAGCATATGAAATTATGTCAGATATAAAGAAATTTTTCAATGCTCAGGCACAAATGATGGAGAAATTGTAATTTTTCCAAGATTCCATACCTGAACTTTGTGGAACAGAGCGTAAAGATCCTGAAATATCCGCAAAGAAAACCACTAAGTTCAAGAAGAATAACAATGCTAAAAGTGCTAAGAGTGGCAAATTAGTTGCTCCTCTGGCAAAGAAAAAGCGTTTATCTCATCCTGAAGCTGCGTGCTTTTAATAAGGTTGGTCATTGGAAGCGGAATTGTCCAGAATACATGGAAGATAAAACGGTGGGAAACATCAAAGGTATATTCGATATACAAGGTTATTGATGTGCATCTTCTTAAAATACTCAGAAATTCCGGAGTATATTTGATACTTGTCCGGTTACTAATGTTCAGATATTAGTAACTCAAAAACATGAACAACTAAAGATTATTAGAAGATAAAGGAAATAAAGAGTGATGATATGTTGAAAAAGTCGCGGTTGGGACACCTTATCTATTTCAACCATCGAGTTTAGTTTAAATCTTAGCAATTAAAGTTTAGGCACCTTTAGCGAATATGTTATGTCGATCATATTCTTGTAAACACAACTATTCTTCCAAATAAGTGAACCTCATTGTTCTAACTTTATGAATAATATCCTTCATGGCGCACCTATTATTGTTGATTTATACTAGGAAGTTCTTGATGATGCACATATGCGAAAAATATCGAATTTAAAAAGAAATTTTGATATACACTACTAAAGAGTGTGATAGTAATGCAAATAAGCATGAACACCTCAAAGATATGGTGCATGTAATTCGTTTTACACGAATTTCTTTGGATGTTCTTGATCATATTTATCAAGTCTTATTGTAGCAAGTTTGTAGAGATCTCCACACTTGTTTGCCAATAGGGAATCATCAATCCGTTGGGAAACAACTTCATACTAGTCTTGTATAAGATAAATATTAAGTTTTTTGTTTTTTGAAATCCGTTGTTGATATCAAGAAATTGATAGAGAAGCACCATCACAAACTTTGGATAGATGCATCCTCATAGAAATACTCAAGGAATATTAGTGATTATAAATTCTATCTCGTATTCCAAGGATTGGAAACTTTCTAGAGATTTATCTCATGAAAGAAAAGACAAGATGGAAATAGGTTGAGATAAATGAAGTGTTGAACACTCTTTGAAATTTTATTAGTAGCCCAACATCGGAAATTAGTCCCGGCGCCGTGATCAACTTAGTCAAAGAAGAGTAAGTCATGAGAATCACGAAACTCTGCCCTATGCTCTAATCTATATTCGTAGATCATCATGGTCACGTAATGTCTCTAAGACATTATGAGTCCATCATGAACATGATTTTATTGAAAAATAAAAGATGACTAGTCCTACGAATTATGAGGAAGCGATGATGGGTCCAATAGTTCTGAGAGATTGCATATAATCATTGAATCCAAAATAGAATTCACAAATAGAACACTATATGTGAACTATTAGTATTTATCCAAAGAGTTTGTACTTGATGGATAAAGGGTGAATTTTTATGAATAACGGATGTTAATTATTAGTGTCAACTATTCACAAATAGCTCAATTAGTCGCGAATTTATTCCCAAATAATTCAATTGAAAATGACTATGAGAAGATTTATCTTCCATAGTGAAGTTATGAATTCGTTAGGATTTTATTAGTAATCATTACATATTTTATATGTGAAGAGGACATCAAAACAAGGTTTTCCTCAACAAAGTATTGTTAAGGAAAAAATTGTATTTAATAAAATTTGAAAGTTTTGAAGGTCCAATGATACTAATAAAGGATTGCAAGCTTAAAGGAAGAATTTCAGCAAGGCATCTCGGAAATAGGAATCTTTGTTTTGGTTAAAGATCAAATAATTTGGAGTTTATTAAAATTTACAAAGACGTCTATGTTTGCAAGAAAATGAGCGGGGGCTCTAATTTTGTTTTTAGTATTTTATAGGGATTTCTATTTTCGTGCCCTCGGGTCCTTAGTTGTGCTCAGTTTTCCCCAGCTCCTTAGTTTTTCCTCAGTTTTACCCAAGCGTTTGTCTGAAACCATCAGACGTGATGTAACGGCCGGTTGCCCGACGGTTGACCGTTATCTTCCGACTAGTGGGGCCACGTAGAGCCCGCAAAGACACGTCGGACCATCCATCTTTGTTTGACCGTAAGCATCGCTGTATCCCCGACCAAAACGCGAACGAGTGGGGCTTCGGTATATCAAATGACAAGTACGGCCATGACGCCGATACAAGGGGCAATACACGGGTAGGATTAGATTTTTAAACGGAGCTCTACAGCGATGGCACGGAGGAGGTGGCATGCGGGGTGCCGAGATGAGATCGACGTCCACAAAGAACTGCATGAGGCGAGACCAGACGCATTAGATAGATATGAACTAGACGCGTTTAACCATGCAAAGAAGAGAAGAAATGGTCGACGACATCGACGACCACCTCAAAACTTTGACCGACCGTGTCGGACACGAACGCGAGCAATGTAGAGAAAACTAGTGTCTCTCCTTTCCGGCGTGTATAGGTGGGTGCTAGGAGAGTGTGGTGGCGAAGGGAAAGATCTCGCGGCGGTCCGTGGCGTCCAAGCATAGCGGGTCGGCGTGGCCGTGCCCACGAGCGGCGTGCATGCATGATCGGCATTGGCATCGAGCATGTACGTTCGGCATTGGCCTCGGCGGTATCTCCGGTGTGTCGTTGATCGAATGAGGGGACGGGATTGAGGGTGCATCCCGACGTTGACCTAGCAAGTGGCGGCGAGCATAGCCGTTTCGACCATGCCGATATCGGCATCGGCATCGTTTGGAGGCCGTGGTGCTCGAATCAAGTTGGGATTTGTTTCTTGTAGGCCAAAATGAATTTGAAACAAGTTTCATGTTGAAGGTTAGGTAACGAAAGTTTGTAACTATCCCAAAATTATACTAGCGCCATGGTGAGGTTCTTTTGATAGAGCTATACGGTTGGGCAAACTTTTTTGACACTTTTTAGATAGGGTTCCTTGTTGTTACACGTATGGCATCATGTATGGAAAATTTGGGGTCATTTGGAGATGTTCGAAAAAATCACTTTGCTTAAGCGCATGCCGTTTCGTCTCGCCGAAACCAGCTTTTCTAACAAGGTGATTTTTTCTACCTTCTCTAAATAACCTCAAATTTCATACAACTGATCTTCTATACATAGATAGATAGATTGTTTCGTTTTTACATTTTTCGAACTTTTTATTTCCCTTTACAATACCCAATTGATTTTCAGGTCAAAACCTCGAAAACAAGCATCATGTATGGCATCATTTTCACCCTAAATTTTCCGAAACTTTCCCTTTTAGATATTCCTTGTTGTTATAGGTATGCCATCATGTATGCCAAACTTGGTTAGGTCTCACTGAAACCAGCTTTTGTAACAAATTAGGTTTTTTCTGCGTGAAAAGTAATGGCTACAACAAATTGTTGATGGTTTATCATTTTTTTGCGTGAAAAGTAATGGCTACAACAAATTGTTGATGGTTTATCATTTTTTGCGTGAAAAGTAATGGCTACAACAAATTGTTGATGGTTTATCATATTTTTTGCGTGAAAAGTAATGGCAACAACAAATCGGTGATGGTTTATCATATTTTTTGCGTGAAAAGTAATGGCAACAACAAATTGTTGATGGTTTATCATTTTTTGCGTAAAAGTAATGGCAACAACAAATTGTTGATGGTTTATCATTTTTTGCGTAAAAGTAATGGCTACAACAAATTGTTGATGGTTTATCATTTTTTGCGTGAAAAGTAATGGCAACAACAAATCGGTGATGGTTTATCATTTTTTTTTTGCGTGAAAAGTAATGGCTACAACAAATTGTTGATGGTTTATCAATTTTTTGCGTGAAAAGTAATGGCAACAACAAATCGGTGATGGTTTATCATTTTTTTGCGTGAAAAGTAATGGTAACAACAAATCGGTGATGGTTTATCATTTTTTGCGTGAAAAATAACGCCTAAAACAGTTTATAATTTTTAGCGCGTGAAAAATAATACGTAAAACCGCCCTTCAGACAAGCTAATTAACCGCCAACGAGAGAGAGAGGGGGTTATCCTGCCCGTTCCCTATATCATACGATCAACGGCTCGGTAGGCACGATCCGCGTGACATGGGCTAGACCAATCGTAGCGATGATGCACGTCTGCGAGAATTTGTGAAGAGAGAGGGCAAAACCGAGTACTATCAAGAAACCAAGGGCACCCGAGTAGTAAATAGACTAAGGGATTCAAATATGAGATTTAAAAAATGGAAAATGCGTGTTTTGTACAATGAAACCCATCTTGGCCTACCTCAAACTATTTGCAATACCAATATACATCAAGGTGAGAATTGTGGCCTCATTTAGACAAAGTATGATTTGGGGGAAGCTGTTTTGGGAAGGGCTTATTGTGGAAAACCATGCACCTTCATAGCTACTAGGTGATTTGAGAAGTGGCAATTTGTGGTAAAACTTGATTTATCTATGATTTATCTATGATTTGAGAAGTGTCAATTTGTGGTAAAGACTCCATGAGTAAGTGCCACTCTTTTTAGGATTTTTTTGCACATTAAATGACTCATTTAACTAGTTAATCCCATTTGTTGACTCTCCGTTGACCAGCCACTTGAGGGTAAAACTGAGTATATTGCACTAGCCGTATTAGCACTCGAGGGGAAAATTGAGCACACAAAAATGCTAGTATAAGACTCGAGGGTATACCCGAGTATATCTAAATTTCCAGGGTTAGACTCGAGGACACGTGCAATTGTTGACGCGTAGACGCGGGTCGCGGTGGAGAAGTCGAGACGTGCAATCGTGGACGCGTGTCGCGCTGCGTAAGTCCAAGACGTGCGTACGTGCACCCGTGCACGCGTAGGACGCGGGTCGCATTAACCACCCCTCGCCTTTATAGACGCCTCCTCCCACTCGTCTCTGTCACTCTCACTCGCTCACGCATCGCCAACTCTCTCCCACGTCCCATCATCTTCTCCAAAGCAAAAACCCTCTCCCTCTCCCTCTTCCTCTTCCTCTTCCTCCGCCGGAGAGATGGACAAGGAGAATGCCAATCCCATCGTCGAGGTTGGCTCGAAGCGCGACGCCTCCATCTTCGGCCCCGTCCCCTCGACGGACGACGCCGCCGCCGCCGCCGCCGCCGCCGGTGCATCGGAGGCCGCCGCCGCCGGTGGCAGTCAGATCCCGGCGGGATGGGACCCCTACGACCCCGTGCCGTACGTCCCGCCCCCGAACCCCTACGACACCTCCCTGGAGGACCCATGGAACGAGGTAACTACGGTTATCTTCCTTTTTTGTTCCCCATTCCTTTTTGAACCCTATTTTTGCTGGTGTAGATGGATCTGTAGATGGATCAGTATTGGGCTAATATTTGCGCCGATTTTATTCCATTTTTTTTTGATCACTTCTTGATTTGGGGTTCGGCTGTTCTGTTAATTTATGCAAGTAATATTGGATCTCAATCAGTTAATTTATGCAAGTAATCATGGGATCTCAACTCAGTTATTTTATGCACTAATCAAAGGATATCAACCGTTTAATTTTGCAAATAATCTCGAATGTGTTCAAGTTCGCATCTAGTTCAGATCTAGAATCTGTTTCTTTGCCTATGATGAATGGTTGGGCACAAATTTTACTGAGGAGGGTTCAGCGAACCATTGCTGTGTACAAATCGTTGTGCATGAGCTTTAGTTCGCTTACCCCTTCCCCGTAGATATATAATCATGTCCACTCTAACCGAGGCCGACTCTGTTTTTCTTAACTTTGTTATCATGTACGTTAGTCATCGTTGCAACTCATTCACTAGTTTCTCGTTTGATATGGATCGGATGTCCGGCAGCGACGCTCGGCAGCGACGAAGAGCGAGGAGGACGTCAAGACTCGCTGTGTGCCGCGGAGGCCGCAGGTCGGCCGCACATCTCCTACTTCGCCAAGGAGGTGTACAGTGCCCCTTCCGCACCGAGAGACTCGGCGCCACGGACTTCAACTCGCCTCGTCACGCATGCTGAGAACATCAGCAACACCTTCCCCAAGGTCGGCACGACGGTGAACGTCCACTCCTTCCGCGCTAAGCACGTGGCGCCGGCATGCACCTCCGCAGCCTTCCGGCCGGGTGGAGATCTCCGCCGGCGCATGCCTCCGCTCAAGCCCAAGGCTCCCAAGGGGAGCAAGAGCAACAAGTGGAGGGAGAGCCAGATGGGGTAGGCGGAGTCCCGGACGTAGTGCTGCCGCTCGCCGCCTCCTAGTTTGTTGTTGGGATCCCTTTGTTGTTAGCTAGGGATCCCTTGTTGTTATGTTAGTATGATGGTGCTCGTGAAGAACCTCGTTACTATGTTGGCTCGCTGTGTATGCAGCCTATTATCTATCCATATTATCTAGGGATTATCTATCCCTAGTCTACTATATTTTGTTGGCCGTACTTAGTTTTCTTGATTTACTATGACCGTGAATTTATCGTACATTATCCTCGGAGATTTGCTTCTAGATTTAACTACATACATATGAACCGGAGGGAGTACTAGATTTGCTGCCATATTGGGCAAACAACGAGGGCCAAAAGGCACAAATAATTGAAGAAAGTCGAAATGCAAGCTTCTCTAGATTTTATACTAATTTGGTGAAAAGGACAGAGAGAAAGAGGGGAAAAAGGTGCACTTAATAGGGATGCCAATTTGGGGCCGAGAGAGATAGAACCCAGCTCCTGCTCACGTGCAACCAAACGCTTCTCGTCCTGTCCCACGCGGGCCCTTTCTACCAGCCCCACGCGACGCGGGCCCACACGACTCGGCCCCACAAGACGCGGCCCCACACGTGACAGAACGGTCAACTAAACGGGAATCCCGCCGTCCGAGCCGCTTCTGCGGGTTTCAAACAAGGGCTTGGGGAAAACTGAGGAAAAACTAAGGAGCTGGGGAAAACTGAGTACAACTAAGGACCGGAGGGCACGAAAATAGAAATCCCTATTTTATATGTAAGTCAAGATATAAATATTAAGGAAAGATGTTGTATAGCCTAGTTGTTTGAAATCGAATAAAGAATTCAAATATTCTTTAGGGATCAAGCGGAAGCTAAGATTGAGTATACAAATTATGTGAATTATAATCTAAGAAACATAATTAGAAAGCTTAGTCAAAATATTTGTTTGTTATATATAAGATATTTGGTTCTTATATATGTTAGGGCAATGCTATTGATTAACTTCAATACCTAGTAACGGTTATTGATAAAATAAGATGCTGAAACATCTACTATGACTAAGTCATAGGTTTTATCGATGGAATAAACATATATTTAGACATGATTTGTTCAATATTATCAGAAAATTGCTGACATGGAAGATTGAGCATCAATTATATATATTCTTAAAAGGTACCATGTCATGGTATTTAAGAAGTATCAAATATTTCATGATTGTTTTGAAGAGTTAGATGAAAGGATTTACATCTATGCAAAGCTTCATATTTAGATCATGATAAAATGATTTTCTCAAGATAGGAAACTTATAAACTTGAAGGGAATAGTTAGAGAACTATTGTTGTTGTGGTGGCATTTACAAAAGAAGTACTACTTTGTGATTAATCATAGAGTTACACAAAACAAAAAGGTAGTATAGATAAAAACCATTTATCTATGAATCTTGTTATGATTTTAATGAATTGAATTAGACAATTGATCTATTATAAAATTCATGAAAAATCACGGTCATACAAGAGCTCCGAATACATAAGTACTTTCACATATTATATATGTGAGTATGTCAATGGAAAGGTGACATAAAGATTTGCATTGTTCGCACATATCTAAAAGGATATGTTGACTATTCTTCTTCCACGAGCAAAACATGATTGGAAACTTAAAGTCTACAAGTGTTGACTCGTAACCATATCTTAAATAGAATCATTGACTCTAGTGCAAGGGAGGGATTTGGTGCCCAAGAGGCAATAAGAAAGGAATATTTATTATCACCAATCCATGTTCATGATAATGTTTATATACCATGCTTATTGTATTATCCGGAAACATAATACATGTATGGAATATGAACATAATGTGTCCCTAGTATGCCTCTATACTAGTTCGTTAAATAAGTGTTGGTTATTGGTTTCCATATCCATGGACATAGTGTCACTTATTATCAAAGTCATTATTAAGGAGAATAATAAGATGGACTTGAACTAATCAAAGTGTAGCAATTGATTGCGTTACATAGTTCTAATTGCGAAGCTTTCGCGTTGTCATATATACTATTCCTTTGACCATGATATTATACAACTCCCAGGTATTGGAAGAATGCATAGCTTGTTGCAAACGTCACTTCTTTATTGGCGTTCATAAAGCTTCTGGCATGTATTCTATAAGAAACTTGTTTCGTTGTATGTTATCAAGAGTTGGATTTGTACATCGAAGTAACAGAAAGATTTTATCTAGGCCCTCTCGTAATACGCACTCAATCGCTTGCAAGCCCGTGATTAGGTCACATGAGGTGCGCTATTACGACGAGAAAAGAGTACTCACCGGTAACGAGATAAGAACAAGGTATGAAGGTACCAACGATCAAATCTCGGGTAACTAAGATATTACAGTACATTGGAATTATATATGAATGACATAAGTGGTTCGCTTGATAAAATTATCGTTGAATATGTGGGGGTTAATATGGATCTCCATATTCCTCTATTAACCATCAACTATGGACATAGTCATGTCCCATAATCACGAACACATAGGGTCACACACTTAAGATTTGATGCCGCTAGGGATAGCGAGATATCAAGTGTTGTGTTTACGGTGTACCGAATGGATTCGGGGATATCACAGATGGATTCGGAAGGGCGACAAACCTGTAGGAACATATATGAGAAGTAACAGAACGGTTCCAAAAATTTTGGATTTTTCGGTTGTACCGGAAAGTTCCGGAAGGGGGAACCCACCTAGCCTAGGGACGGGTGGGCCCCACCCGCGCGCCAAGTGGGCTCACCGGCTGGCTTGTGAAAGGATCGTATGACACCTAGAGGGGGTGAATAGGTGTAATCTCAAATTTTAATTGTTTTTCAATTTAGGCTTGACACAAAGGTAAATTCTCTAGATATGCAACTATGTGAATTCACCTATATGACAAGATACAAGATACAAGTAGTAAAGGCGGTAAGAGGATAGAGGTAACCGAGGTGGAGCACACGGAGAGACGATGATATGATTCTCGTAGTTCCTTCCTTGTAAAGGGAAGTACGTCTACGTTTGGAGGGGTGTGATGCCACGAAGGCCAACCAACGCCACGAAGGCTCACCCAGTTCTCCGGTGAGCAACGCTACAAAGGCCTAGCCCACTTTCCACTAAGCGGTTGCCTTGAGGTTGAAACCGGCACCTTTACACAAAGCTTGTGGCACACATCCACAACCGAATTGGAGGTTCCCAAGATGTAACCACGAAGCTTTACACGAAGAGTAGCATCGAGGTCACCTCACAAAGATCCACTAAGAATATTGATGAAACACAAATTCCTTTGGTGAAAGAGTTGATCTAGGTAATCTCTACCAAATCCTCAAGTATGGTGGTGTTTGAGTGGAGGAGTAGAGATATCTAGGCGATTCAAGCTCAGCAATGGATGTCCAAGATTTGCAATTTCGTGGTCCAGTCCATTAGGGAAGAAAGGGTAATTTATACCCTTGTGGAGGGGATCCTGCCGTTGGAGGCCTGAGACCGGTAGTACCGACCAAGTTGGGCCGGTACTACCGGCCGTTTCATCGACGTGGCGCGAGGGAGGATGACGTGGGCATTACCCTTCGGGTAACCGACGTTGCTCTACCCTATACGGTCCAGCTGGAGGCCCATGAAGATACTCGATGGCAAGATGGGCCACTAGGACGGTGCAACGGAAGGTTCTTTGAAGTACAAGACACGGAAGGAGCCGAACAAGGAAAGTTTAGAGATAGATCTACTGTAAACCTAGTCGTACTCGATTAGACCTCTCGAGACCTGGCCTCCTATATAAAGGCCAGGAGAGGGGCTATCGGGGGACACAATCAATCTTAGCGATCTTAGCCAACAAAAGCTTAGACCTAGGTTACCCTAGCACTTAGCCATCTCGAAGAGATCTCAGCCGAACTATTCGGCACCCCATTGTAACCCATTATCATCATAATCAAGAACAGACAGGCAGGACGTAAGGGTTTTACCTCATCGAGGGCCCCGAACCTGGGTAAATCGCTCTCCCCGCTTGTCTGTGAACCGATGTCTCGTGTCGCCTTGCAGGATTCCATCAACCCTAAGCCCCTATCGGAGGGCATTGCCGAGGAGCACCCTCGACAATTGGCGCCGTCTGTGGGAAGCCTGTCGGCACAAGGCAGGGCATCGGCGATACCAGTCACATCTGCAGCGTTCGTGCTCGAGTCACCAACACCTCCAGATCCAAAGGACCCGATTCGCTACGGATCCTTCGAGTTCGTACCACACCTCAAGCCGCCGCACTCGACTCCTGCAGAATCGTGCGACGACATGACCGCCACTTTTGGAGGCGTTCACTTCATCATCGACTCCGGAGGCTTTCTTCGCCTCCCTAGGACAAATACATCTGGTTCGAGGCCCTCAGTTTCGGCAGATGACACCCCGGCAGCAACTTTGGAAATCCCGCCTAGAAACGCGCAAGGAGGCAGCCGAGGAAGTTTCGACCTCACAACGGGGCGAAAGAAAAGGCGAAGGGACTTGCACCATGGAGAAGAAGAACGTACAGCGCCTCACCCTCGCCAGTCCGAACGGGGACAGGAGGACGTACAACCGATCCATGGTCGCGCTCGTTCACCATACTTATCGGCCACAGAGCAACTCGAGGCACCATGCTACCTCCACTCCTACATCGATCCGAAGGACGGTCGAGAGAAATCCAGTCACCTATTAAGGAACTGCCGACACTTCCTGGAGATCCGACAGTTCTGTGATGATCTCAGGGGCGAAGCTATATCAAGAGTTCACATAATGGAGAAGAGGGCAAGGTCTTACAACTACCAGCCAGGACCGTATGTACCAGAGCCGTACGAACCAATGGAAAAGGACGAGTATGTACCAGCCGAGGCATTCCCAGAACCGCGCGGGCAGGTCAACATGATCCATAAAACCAGCTTTTCAAAAAGGGAAATCAAGAAATTTTCGCGAGAAGTGAAGTATGCGGAAGTTGCTATGGTTGACACACCCGAATTCATCGACTGGTCGGAACAAAGTATCTCCTTCGACAGGACAGACCACCCGAAAGCCGTCCCTAGGCTAGGTCATGCAGCCCTTGTCCTTGAGGCGCAGATTGGAGGGTACAACATGAGCAAAGTATTCATGGATGGAGGAAGTGGCTTAAACCTACTATTCGCCAACACAATGAGAGCAATGGGTTTAACAGTCGATATGCTAAGAGAATCTGACACAGGATTCCATGGCATTATACCGACTCGACCCGCTTATTCTCTTGGTAAAACATCATTGGACGTAGTCTTCGGCACGCCCACCAATTTCAGGAAAGAGAAGATCGAGTTCGAAGTAATCGACTGGGAGTCTCAATATCACGCCATCCTCGGCAGGCCCGCGTTTGCTAAATTTATGGCCGTACCTCATTATGCGTACCTAAAACTGAAGATGCCAGGCAACAACGGGACCCCAGTAACCATTCATGGGAGCTTTGCTCAATCAGACACCTGCGACAGGGAGTACCAGAAGATCGCCTCGAAGTTCGGCGCCAAGGAAGAGCTCAATGCAATCGACGCTGCCATAGATCATACGCAACCACCAGCCGACAACCGAAACGTAAGATCCGACGAGTTCGATGCTACAAAGGAAGCCAAGAAGCTGCAGGTGCATCCCGCTGACCCGAAGAAAACGGTCAATATATCAGCTGATCTTACGGTCGCATAGGAAGGCGCGCTCATCGAGTTCCTCCGTGAGCGCTGGGAGATATTTGCATGGGAGCCATCCGACATGCCAGGTATCCCCAGGGAACTCGCTGAGCACGCCCTTAATGTTGATCCGACAGCCAAACCAGTGCAGCAGTCAATGCGTCAATTTTCCGAACCAAAGAGGAGAGCAATTGGTGAGGAGATCAATCGACTCCGTAAAGCAGGATTCATCCGAGAGCTCAAGGAATCTGAGTGGGTGGCCAACCCTATCATGGTGCCCAAAAAGGACACCACCGCTCTGCGTATGTGTATTGATTACACCGGCCTTAACAAACACTGTCCGAAAGACCACTTCCCGCTGCCTCGAATTGACCAGATAGTCGAATCCACAGCCGGATGCGATCGCCTCTCCTTCCTTGATGCGTACTCCGGGTATAATCAGATCAAGCTGAAGAAAGAAGACCAGGAGCTAACCGCGTTCATCACCCCACACGGCGTTTTCTGTTACAACGTCATGACCTTCGGGTTGAAAAACGCAGGAGCAACTTAGCAACGTTGTATGCAGGCTTGCCTTGGAGAGCAGATCGGGAGAAACATCGAAGTCTACATTGACGATATCGTGGTGAAAACAAAGCACACCGCCACCCTCGTCGATGATCTGCGGGAAACTTTTGATAACTTAGACAAGTATAAAATCAAGTTGAACCCCAAAAAATGTTTCTTCGGAGTGCCAGGGGGGCAAGTACTAGGGTACTTCATCTCGGCCAGGGGGATTGAAGCCAACCCTTTGAAAATCAAAGCTATTCTCGACATGGAGCCGCCAAAGAATCTGCACCAAGTGCAGCAACTGGCAGGACGATTAGCAGCGCTCAGCAGGTTCATCGCCAAGCTAGGAGAAAAAGCTTTGCCCTTCTACAATTTGATGAAGAAATTAGAAAAGTTCGAGTGGACAAAGGAAGCGCAGGAATCCTTCGACAATCTGAAGAAAATCTTGTCGACATCTCCAGTCCTTGTAACCCCCAGTGAGAAGGAAACACTGCTCATGTATCACTACAAGAAAAGTTGCCATGGCCGACGAAGTTGAAGTCGCGTCGTGGTTGCTGGTGTACCATGGCCGACGATTTTTGGTCTCTCCGTTGTGCATGTCAAAACGTTTTTTTCTCGTTTTTGAGGCCACCTAGCCCGACGAAACGGCCAAAACGTCGCGTATGGTGGCCCGGGACGTGGTGCATCTCAAAATCTCGGGTTCGCCGGCCGAGTCAACGCAAATCCGCACCGCCGAGGGATGTAGGGCCCAGATGGCAGCCTCTCTGGCATTGTTTTTTTTCTCGATCGCGCCATCTCGTTCAACGCTCTCCGATCGAGCCGTTTACGATGCAGGATCATGGGTCCCGCATGTCATCCTCTATGAACCAAAATTATTTCTATTCTTGGATTTTTTTGACCCCCTGATTTCTGGCTACTTCCTTTTTCTTTTGATCCCTTGCCGCCTTGGAAACGTTGAGACCGCTGCTGCTAAATGGGACCCGCATGTCATCCTCTATGTGCAATCAACTTTCTTTTCTTGGAGTTTTTTTGGCACCTCATATTTGGTCACTTGCCTTTTTCTTTCGATCCCGTCCCGCTTCTCAAACGGTGATACCGCTCGTCGCTAAATGGGACCCGCATGTCATCCTCTATGTACTATAAAACTTTCTTTTCTTGAATTATTTTTGGCTCCTCATATTTGGTCACTTGCCTTTTTCTTTCGATCCCGTGCAGCCTCTCAAACGGTGATACCGCTGCTGCTAAATGGGACCCGCATGTCATCCTCTATGTACACAATAAAGTTTCTTTTCTGGATTATCTTTGGCTCCTGATATTTTGTCACTTGCCTTTTTCTTTCGATCTCATGCCGCCTTTGAAACGTTGAGTAAGCTGCTGGCTCATGGGTCCCGCATGTCATCCTCTACGAACAATAAAAGTTTCCTTTCTTGGAGTTATTTTTGACCCCTAATTTCTGGCTATTTGCCTTTTTCTTTTGATCTCCCGCCCCCTTTGAAACGATGAGGACGCTGTTGGCAGGTCGGTCCCACATGTCATCCTCTATGAACATTAAAAGTTTCCTTTGATGGATTTATTTTGAACCCCTAATTAATTTTTGGATATTTCTTTTTTTTCTTTTGATCCCCTGCCGCCTTGGAATCGTTGAGGATGCTGCTGCCTCATGGGTCCCGCATGTCATCCTCTCAGAACGGTAAATGTTTCTTTTCTTGGATTTTGTTTACCAAACGATTTTTGACTTATTTTTTCTTTCGATCTCCTGCCGCCTTTAAAACTTTGAGGACGCTGCTGGCTCACGGGTCCCACATGTCAGCCTCTATGAACAATAAACGCTGAGGATGCTGCTGCCTCATGGGTCCCGCATGTCATCCTCTCAAAACGAAAATGTTTCTTTTCTTGGATTTTTTACCAACAAATTTTTGGTTTATTTTTTCTGTCCATCCTCTGCCGCCTTTAAAACGTTGATGACGCTGCTGGCTCATGGGTCCACGATGTCAGCCTCCCCGTACAAGAAACATGTGATATCTTGATTATTTTGCAGACAATAAACAGTGTATTGCGCTCCGAGCTATTGCAAACGGATAAATTAAATCTTTATTTTTACATAAACAAACTTATATGTTGAATCTCCTTGTTTTTTGTTTTTGCGAAGCATAGGACTTTCCTGTTTTTTTTAGAAAAATCCGAACTTTCCTGCTTTGGAGTGGGCTGAAATTGTACGAGTCAAAAGACCCAGCAGGATAGTTCGAAGGCCCAGATGTCCAGATGGAGCCCAATTGAAATCTTTCTTTTCTTGGTTTTTTTCACCCCCTGATTTCTGGCTACTTCATTTTTCTTTTGGTCCTGTGCCACCTTGGAAACGTTAAGACCGCTGCTGCAAAATGGGACCCGCATGTCATCCTCTATGTACAATAAAATTTCTTTTCTTGGATTATTTTTGGCTCCTGATATTTGGTCACTTGCCTTTTTCTTTCGATCCCGTGCAGCCTCTCAAACGGTGATACCGCTGTCTGCAAAATGGGACCCGCATGTCATCCTCTATGTAAAATCAAGTTTATTTTCTTGAATTATTTTTGGATCCTGATATTTGGTCACTTGCCTTTTTCTTTCGATCTCATGCCGAGTTTGAAACGTTGAGGAAGCTGCTGGCTCATGGGTCCTGCATGTCATCCTCTATGAACAGGTTTCTGGGACCCGCATGTCATCCTCTATGAACAATAAAAGTTTCCTTTGTTGGATTTATTTTTTACCCCTAATTTCTGGCTATTTGCCTTTTTCTTTTGATCCCCTGCCCCCTTTGAAACGATGACGACGCAGCTGGCAGGTCGGTCCCACATGTCATCCTCTATGAACAATAAAAGTTTCCTTTGATGGATTTATTTTTGACCCTACTTAATTTCTGGCTATTTCCTTTTTTTCTTTTGATCCCGTGCCGCCTTGGAATAGTTGAGGATGTTGCTGCCTCATGGGTCCCGCATGTCATCCTCTCAGAAAGGTAAATGTTTCTTTTCTTCGATTTTGTTTACCAACTGATTTTTGGCTTATTTTTTCTTTCGATCTCCTGCCGCCTTTAAAACATTGACGACGCTGCTGGCTCATGGGTCCCCGATGTCAGCCTCCCCGTACAAAAAACATGTGATATCTTGATTATTTTGCAAACAATAAACAGTGTACTTCGCTCTGAGCTATTGCAAACGGATAAATTAAATATTTATTTTTCATAACAAAACTTATATGTTGAATCTCCTTGTTTTCTGTTTTTTGCGAAGCATGGGACTTTCCTCTTTTTTTTAGATAAATCCGACTTTCCTGTTTTGGAGTGGGCTGAAATTGTACGAGACAAAAGGCCGAGCAGGATAATTCGAAGGCCCAGATGTCCAGATGCAGCCCAATTGAAATCTTTCTTTTCTTGGATTTTTTTCACCCCCAAATTTCTGGTTACTTCATTTTTCTTTTGGTCCCGTGCCGCCTTGGAAAAGTTGAGACCGCTGCTGCAAAATGGGACCCACATGTCATCCTCTATGTACAATAATGTTTCTTTTCTTGGATTATTTTTGGCTCCTGATATTTGGTCACTTGCCTTTTTCTTTCGATCTCATGCCGAGTTTGAAACGTTGAGGAAGCTGCTGGCTCATGGGTCCCGCATGTCATCCTCTATGAACAATAAAGTTTATTTTCTTGAATTATTTTTGGATCCTGATATTTGGTCACTTGCCTTTTTCTTTTGATCTCATGCCACGTTTGAAATGTTGAGGAACCTGCTGGCTCATGGGACCCGCATGTCATCCTCTATGTCCATCAACTTTCTTTTCTTGGATTTTTTTGACCCCCTAATTTCTGGCTACTTTCTTTTTCTTTTGATCTCAAGTCGCATTTGAAACGTTGGGACCGCTGCTGCAAAATGGGACCCGCATGTCATCCTCTATGTACAATAAAGTTTCTTTTCTTGGATTATTTTCCACCCTCTGATTTTTGGTCACTTGCCTTTTTCTTTCGATCTCATGCCGCCTTTGAAAACGTTGAGGAACCTGCTGGCTCATGGGACCCGCATGTCATCCTCTATGTACTATAAAAGTTTTTTTCGTGGATTTTTTTCTTTTGATCCCCTGCCGCCTTGGAAACGTTGAGTAAGCTGTTGACTCATGGGACCCGCATGTCATCCTCTATGTACAATCAAACTTTCTTTTTCTTTTGATCTCAAGCCGCATTTGAAACGTTGAGTCCGCTGCTGTAAAATGGGACCCGCATGTCATCCTCTATGTACAATAAAGTTTCTTTTCTTGGATTATTTTTGGATCCTGATATTTGGTTACTTGCCTTTTTCTTTCGATCTCATGCCGAGTTTGAAACGTTGAGGAAGCTGCTGGCTCATGGGTCCCGCATGTCATCCTCTATGAACAATAAAAGTTTCCTTGGTTGGATTTATTTTTTACCCCTAATTTCTGGCTATTTGCCTTTTTCTTTTGATCCTCTGCCCCCTTTGAAACGATGACGACGCAGCTGGCGGGTCGGTCCCACATGTCATCCTCTATGAACAATAAAAGTTTCCTTTGATGGATTTATTTTTGACCCTACTTAATTTCTGGCTATTTCCTTTTTTTCTTTTGATCCCCTGCCGCCTTGGAATAGTTGAGGATGCTGCTGCCTCATTGGTCCCGCATGTCATCCTCTCAGAAAGGTAAATGTTTCTTTTCTTGGATTTTGTTTACCAAATGATTTATGGCTTATTTTTTCTTTCGATCTATTGCCGCCTTTAAAACGTTGACGACGCTCGCCGGCTCATGGGTCCCCGATGTCAGCCTCCCGTACAAGAAACATGTGATATCTCGATTATTTTGCAGACAATAAACAGTGTATTTCGCTCTGAGCTTTGCAAACGGATAAATTAAATCTTTATTTTTACATAAACAAACTTATATGTTGAATCTCCTTATTTTTTGTTTTTGCGAAACATAGAACTTTCATGTTTTTTATCGAAAAAAAAGACTTTCATGTTTTGGAGTGGGCTGAAATTGTACGAGACAAAAGGCCGAGCAGGATAGTTCATAGGCCCAGATGGTACTTTCTTTTCTAGGATTATTTTGGCCAGATGCTACTTCCTTTTTCTTTTGATCCCGTGCCGCCTTTGGAAACGTTGAGACCGCTGCTGCAAAATGGGTCCCGCATGTCATCCTCTATGTACAATAAAAGTTTCTTTTCTTGGATTATTTTCGGGTCCTGATATTTGGTCACTTGCCTTTTTCTTTCGATCTAATGCCACCTTTGAAACGCCGAGGAACCTGCTGGCTCATGGGTCCCACATGTCAGCCTATAAACAAAAAACCTTTCCTTTCTTGGAGTTATTTGACCCCTAATTTCTGGTTATTTCACCTTTTTTTATCCCGTGCCGCCTTGGAAACGTTGAGGAAGCTGCTGCCTCAAGGGTCCCGCATGTCATCCTCTTAGAACGATAAATGTTTATTTTCTTGGATTTTTTTACCAACTGATTTTTGTTTTATTTTTCTTTCGATCCCTTGCCGCCTTTAAAACGTTGACGACGCTGCTGGCTCATCGGGCCCCGATGTCAGCCTCCCCGTACAAGAAACTTGTGATATCTTGATTATTTTGCAGACAATAAACAGTGTATTACGCTCTGAGCTATTGGAAAGGGATAAATTAAATCTTTGTTTTTACGTAAACAAACTTATATGTTGAATCTCCTTGTTTTTTGTTTTTGCCAAGCATAGGACTTTCCTGTTTTGGAGTGGGCTTAAATTGTACGAGTCAAAAGTCTTCCAGCACGATAGTTCGAAGGCCCAGATGTCCAGATGCAGCCCAATTGAAATCTTTCTTTTCTTGGATTTTTTGGCTACTTCCTTTTTCTTTTGGTCCCGTGCCGCCTTGGAAACTATGAGACCGCTATTGCAAAATGGGGCCGACATGTCATCCTCTATGTACAATAAAAGTTTCTTTTCGTGGATTATTTTTGGCTCCTGATATTTTGGTCACTTGCCTTTTTCTTTCGATCTCATGTGAACTTTGAAACGTTGAGACCGCTGCTGCAAAATGGGACCCGCATGTCATCCTCTATGTACAATAAAAGTTTTTTTTGGATTATTTTTGGCACCTGATATTTAGTCACTTGCCTTTTTCTTTCGATCTCATGCTGCATCTGAAACGTTGAGGAAGCTGCTGGTTTGTGGGTCCCGCAAGTCATCCTCTATGTGGAATAAAAGTTTCCTTTCTTGGATATATTATTTTTTACCCCTAATTTCTGGCTACTTCTTTTTCTTTTGATCCCGTGCCACCTTGGAAACGTTGAGACCGCTGCGGCAAAATGGGACCCGCATGTCATTCTCTATGTACAGTAAAGTTTCTTTTCTTGGAGTTATTTTTGGCTCCTGATATTTGGTCACTTGCCTTTTTCTTTCGATCCCGTGCCACCTTTGAAACGCTGAGACCGCTGCTGCAAAATGTGACCCGCATGTCTACCTAAAAATACTTTCCTTTCTTGGAGTTATTTTTTACCCCTAATTTGTGGCTACTTCCTTCTTTTTTAATCCCCTGCCGCCTTTGAAACGTTGAGGACTCTGCTAGCTCATGGGTCCCACATGTCAGCCTCTGTGAACAATAAACCTTTCCTTTCTTTGATTTATTTTGACCCCTAATTTCTGACTAGTTGCCTTTTTTTTGGATCCCATGCCGCCTCGGAAACGTTGAGGATGCTGCTGCCTCATGGGTCCCGTATGTCATCCTCTCAGAACGGTAAATGTGTTTTTTCTTGTTTTTTTTACCAACTGATGTTTGGCTTATTTTTTCTTTCGATCTCATTCCACCTTTAAAACGTCGAGGACGCTGCTGGCTCATGTGTCCCACATGTCAGCCTCTTTAAACAATAAACCTTTCCTTTGTTGGATTTATTTTTGACCAATAATTTCTGGCTATTTGCCATTTTCTTTCGATCACAAGGCGCCTTTGAAACCTTGAGACGCTGCTGGCTCATGGGTCCCACATGTCAGCCTCTATGAACAATAAAAGATTCCTTTCTTGGATTTATTTTTGACGATGAATTACTGGCTATTTGCATTTTTTCGATCCCCTGCCGCCTTTGAAACTAAGAGGACGCTGATGCACGTGAGGTGTGGTCTGAAGTTAATGGCTTCTATGGTATTCACCTAAACTGTCAGAATTTTGCCTCTCCCAAGATGTGGATCTTTGATTATCTAGATAGAGGTGGTGACCTTTAAGCTACAGTCCTGTCGGTGACATGTTGGCACATTTGGGATGCCCGTAATAAGCTAAGAGAAGAACATATGATGGTGTCTCCCACAAGAGTAGCCGCAAATATCAAAGCTTATGTTGACATTATTGTTGAGCACTTTATTCAGAACCAAGCCTAGTCGCAGCCGTGAACCCTCTTCACTTTCTTGAGCAAGAACAGCTGCCCGCAGGGATGTACGTTCGCTTATCTAAGAAAAAAAATAGGAATGGTCCTCTCAAAGTATGATCAACAAGAGATGGCTATATTATAAAGGATGTACACACAATGTAATTATAGTGCTGAAATAAAGTCAAACATTAAACAGCAATACATGGGTTATAATCTAAACTCTAAAGGCAACACGCAATACAAAAGCATGGCAGTGTTCAAATAAACTGATTCAATATAGTACATACTAAAAACTGTGTACTACTTCTCAACACTTCAAGCACAAGAAAAATGTGTGTCAGTCTTTTTCAAAGGTAACACGGAATGGGCAAAGTCTAAACCAGGCTTAAACCACATTGACGCTTGTGGGACACTAGCCC